>NC_041373.1:19932454-19979954 GCF_900634415.1 Cottoperca gobio | reverse complement strand
AAGAATATAAGAGCTCAGGGGACCATGACTTTTAAACAGCTACACACCAACCTGAGACTTTCCAGTGTACAATGTGGACTCTTCAGTCCAGCAGAAAGCAGCTTCACTCCTGAATCCTGCAGGTTGTTGTTACTCAGGTCCAGCTCTCTCAGACTAGAGGACTGGGAGCTGAGAACTGAGGACAGAGCTTCACAGCTTCTCTCTGAGAGCTTACATCCAATCAGTCTGAAGAGGAATTGGCAATACAGAATAAAACAATTAAAAACAACAGTTTATTTTTCTGAATAAAGAAAAACTACATTTAATCTGGATAGCTATGTGTGCACGTACAGAGCTTTGTTGGAGGCTTTGACCACTGGCAGCAGCCTCAGAAGAGCCTCCTCTGAAGCAGAGTATTTATTCAGGTCAAACACATCCAGATCTTTTCCTGATGACAGTAAGATGAAGACCAGAGCTGACCACTGAGCAGGAGACAGTTCATCTGTGGAGAGACTTCCTGATCTCAGGTGCTGTTGGATCTCCACCTCAAGAGAACAATCATTCAGTTCATTCAGACAGTGGAACAGGTTGATGCTTATCTCTGGAGCTAGATCCTTCTCCATCTTCTTCTTGATGTACTGGACTGTTTTCTCATTGGTCAGTGAGCTACTTCCTGTCTGTGTCAGCAGACCTCATAGGTGTTTCTGGTTGGTCTGCAGTGAAAGACCCAGGAGGAAGCGGAGGAGTAAGTCCAGGTGTCCGTTTGGACTCTGTAAGGCCTCATCCACAGCACTCTGGTAGAGATGTGTTAGCAGCTGGGAGGTTGTTTGTTCTTCTGACAGCAGATTGACACCAGAGGTGATGAAGGTCAGATGGACATGAAGAGCAGCCAGAAACTCCTGAACGCTCAGATGGACGAAGCAGAACACCTTGTCCTGGTACAGTCCTCTCTCCTCTCTAAAGACCTGTGTGAACACTCCTGAGTACACTGAGGTTGCTCTGATATCAATGCCACACTCTGTCAGGTCGGATTCATAGAAGATCAGGTTGCCTTTCTGCAGCTGCTCAAAAGCCAGTTTTCTCAGAGACTCGATCATCTTCCTGCTCTTTAGACTCCAGTGTGGATCTGTCTCAGTTCCTCCATCATACTTGACATTCTTCACTTTGGACAGAACCACCAGGAAGTGGATGTACAGCTCAGTCAGGGTCTTGGGCAGCTCTCCTCCCTCTCTGGTCTTCAACACATCCTCCAGAACTGTAGCGGTGATCCAGCAGAAGACTGGGACGTGACACATGATTTGGAGGCTTCGTGATGTCTTGATGTGGGAGAGGATTGTGCCGGCCTGCTTCTCATCTCTGAATCTCTTCCTGAAGTACTCCTCCTTCTGTGGGTCAGTGAACCCTCTGACCTCTGTCACCATATCCACACTCTCAGGAGGGATCTGATTGGCTGCTGCAGGTCGTGTGGTTATCCAGAGGCGAGCAGAGGGAAGCAGTTTCCCCCTGATGAGGTTTGTCAGCAGCACATTCACTGAGGTGGACTCTGTAACATCAGTCAAGATCTCGTTGTGTTGGAAGCCCAGAGGAAGTCGACACTCATCCAGACCATCAAAGATGAACAGAACCGGGAACTGTTCAAACCTGCAGATTCCTGCTTCTTTGGTTTCAGTAAAGAAGTGATGAACAAGCTCCACCAAGCTGAACTGTTTCTCTTTCAGCACATTCAGCTCTCTGAAAGTGAAGGGAAATGTGAACTGTATGTCCTGGTTGGCTTTGTCTTCAGCCCAGTCCAGAGTGAACTTCTGTGTTAAGACTGTTTTCCCAATGCCAGCCTCTCCCTTTGTCATCACTGCTCTGATTGGTTCATCTCTACCAGGTTGGGGTTTAAAGATGTCTTCTTGTCTGATTGTTGTCTCTGGTCTGTATGGTTTCCTGGCTGCTGTTTCAATCTGTCTGACCTCATGTTCATCATTGACCTCTGCAGCCCCCCCCTCTGTGATGTAGAGCTCTGTGTAGATCTGGTTCAGGAGGGTTCGGTTTCCTGCTTTTGCAATGCCCTCAAACACACACTGGAACTTCTCCTTCAGGTTGGACTTGAGTTTACCACGACACTCTGCAGCAACAGTTCCTGAAGAAACAAACAACAAATGAAATCAGTGAGTGGATCCTACAGAACACTGAGCATCTCAACATGTAAGTATATTTAGTATAACTATAGTTGGATTCAGCTCCTCAGTGGAGGACAAACAGCCTGTGATCTGATGCAGATGTGTGCAGCATGTTAACAGTTTGTAAACTTTTCTTTCCTTCATGTTAAATCTGTTAAAATCCTCTTACTGCTCTGCAGACGGTCAACCAGCTGCTCCTGCTTCATGCTCCTCAGGAAGTGCAGTGTGATGTTCAGAAATGCTTCTCAGCTGCTCCTCTGCTCTTCATCCTCATCGTCCAACACCTCCTCATCTTCCCTCTGACTCTCTAAGCATTCTGGGTAATCTGGACTCAGAGCCTTCTGGATCTTCTTCAGCTCGTTCTTCACAAAGGTGCCGATGTTCTCCTCCAGCAGCTGGAACAGAAGGATCAACGTTTAATTTAAAGAACACAAAATGTGATTCATCTGTCAGTCTGAAGGCCTGCTGGTCTAAACAGAGCCGCATGGAGACTGTTAGGACCTGAATGGTAGTTCATATGTAGTTCATAGTAAAAGGTTTGTTTGTTCATGTACACACCATAAATATGGAGTCCAGGTCTGTTTGATGCTGCGGGGCAGACTGATCACTGGGAACCTCTGAGCTCTCCTGCTGAACTCTGTGGAGAAAACATCAAGTTAAAGAACATTTAAAGAGTCAAATCTGCACATAGCTTAAAGGTGTTCTGAGATGACGACATAATGACGGGGCTGTTACTCAGGACTTGGAGATAACCAAGAACAGGTTGATGTTACTGGCAGCTCAGGAAGATGTCACCAGGGGCAGTAAGGGTTAGCAGCCCAACCAGCTTATTTAGTGAGAAAGAACTCAAGTTAACTGCAGACAGACCTTCAAAAAGAGACAGAGGTGTCCCAGAGAGGGGGAGGATGAGAACCTGAGCCAGATGGATCACAGGACAATGATCTTGACAAATTAATTTAATGACTACAAGTATGACATACATCTACAGTAAGGCCTGCAGCTGTGGCTCAGGATGTAAAGTGGGTGGTACACTAATTACATGCATGTAGGTCCGTACCTCACAAACTGCCCTGAACCCAGCATTGGAAATATCTTTGTCTCCAGTCTTCAAGATACATCTGATGTCCAGTCTACTATCAAGGAACTCAGAGCCCAGTTCACTAGTGAAACGCCTGACTGTACCAACAAGGTATCGTCCCTTGTGTCCACTAACTCTTCTTTTGGTTTGCAAGGTACCACCAACAACTGCAGGAGAGGGAGATCTGCAGCTACCTATACATATGGCTGGGTCTCAGCCTCAGCAGTAGAGACTCTCGATGGAAGGAGGAACATACATTCAGCTTCCCATGAGCAGCCTGAACAAAGAGTTCATGAACTTCCACACGAGAGGTTCTGCAGTTCCAGGACTCAATCCTGAGATCAATATTATCACTTTGGGGGAGTGTGGAGACCCACAAAGGAACAAAGGTGACATTAGAGGGCCAGACGGTGCGTGAGACATGACATTGAGAGGCATGGTGGCTTGTGCTGTTTGCTCTCAGTGTTTTCCCTACCATTGTCTTGGCAGGGCGCTGCCCTGTGCACGTTTCAGTTTGTACTGTCTACTTTGCGCATTCACATTCTCTCCTTCGCTCCGTTTTGCGAAGGGCGGGGCTTCACACCTGACACACACACATGTGCGCACACACCTACAAAGCAGAAGAGAGGAGAGGGAAGAACTAATTAGAAACCGTGCCACGCACGCGCACACAATCTCCCCGCGCCACGCACGCGCACGCAAAAATCTTTATGAATTGAATCATAAATGTTGTGTTCAGTTATTTTGCTCACATTCAGAGTCCCAGCTGTAGTAAAGAGAGGAATATGTTCAGATGCATCATTATACATGGATCCTGGTTAGAATTTACAAGATAAAAATCTTATTTTTTCCTTCATTGCATCTCCATTTACTCTGTAATGGTAATGTAAATATGTTGGCTTACAATGGATTCATATTCCTATTTTTGTTATTTAACTTTAAAAAGTGTCCTGTGTTTAACACGCTTGGGATTAGATGATGAAGAGAGAAAAGTCTAAATAAATACAGAAGTCCATTAACGATGTATTCACCTCATAAATCAGGACACATGGCTCTCCCCTGTATGTCAGTACATCAGCTGCTATTAATAATAAAAAGTATGGCTGCTGGTTCTGGTCTTGGTATCACTGGGCATCTCATCGAAACCACTTTTTGTGGCATCGCCCACCTCGACTATGAAGCTCTGAGAGTCAGAAAATAACAAAGTTCAGTTTGAAGCTCTCACCTTCCATCAGCAGGTTGATCCCCTTTAAAGGTAAGAGGGTGACCCATAGAACAGTCACTCTTCATGGACACACAGCTGGGTCCAGATTCAGGTCCAGGTCCAGATCCAGGTCCAGATCTCTGCTGCTGCATCCTGATACAAATCAACAACTGACTAATGAAAAGCAGTTTTAAATGTAAAAAATAATTTTGATTTTATCTTTTGTTATATTAGCCAGTGATTAACGTTAGTTCATGAGACAGATAGTCTGTGATTAAACTGGGTCCGAACATATATCAAAAGGAGAAAATATTTTGTCAGGCTTGGAGATCATGTGTCAGAGAAACTCTCACCTTCCATCAGCAGGTTGATCCCCTTTAAAGGTAAGAGGGTGACCCATAGAACAGTCACTCTTCATGGACACACAGCTGGGTCCAGATCCAGGTCCAGATCCAGGTTCAGATCCAGAAAACTAAAGAGATTGTTGTCTTTAAAGTTTGTATTATTAGTGAAGATGTAGACTTTGTGTTTGAATCTCACAGGGTGAAGGTTCACAGAGCCTTCCCTCTTTGCTAAACAGCCTCGTCCTGCATTAGAGAAGTTCAACCAAAGAGCTGATAGAACAATGTCCCAGCGTCAGGGACAAGAGGACTCAAAGAAGAAGACCATCAAGTATGTTGTGCAGTTTGAATGCTCACCTCCCATCAGCAGCTTCAGCATCTTGAAGGTGAAGAAGACGAGCCGGAGAGCGCTCCCTCTGATTCATAGTGCACACCTCTGTCACTACAGCAGACTGTGTAGCTTCAGCTGTAGAGAAAACACACAGAGAGAAGATGCTGCTTCTCCTTCATCACTCCATCATGTGAAGCTGCCGTCAGCAGAACTAAAGAGCTCATTTAGTCGTAAAACTGTGTATAAATACAACAATGTTCCATTTCTTATTGTTTAAGTTACATATTACACATAGGTCTGGTGTTTTACAGGAGATGCTCTCATGTTACTCTCACTGATGTATTTATTTCACACTCTTCTCCGTGTGTCTGAACTTCCTTCTGTCTTTGTACTGCTGCAACACCTGAACTTGTTCTCTGGGGGTCAGTAAAGTTTGATGTGATGTTCTAAAGGAGGATTTACTGCAGCACTGTGAACTCCAGGGACGTCATAACCTGACACATGATTGATTGTTCATCTCATGACTTAAACACTGACAGTAAATGTACCATGTCCAACATCGTCAGTAGAGAGTAGTTTAAACTCCCGACATAAAGTTACCAACAATGAGGTGATGAATGCTCATTAATAATCTGCATCATGAATAATAAGTAATTTAGTAAACAGTGAGACAAGAAGTCACCAGAGAGAACAGGGTGAGTGAACTTGTTACAACTGAAGTTGAATAAATGTGAAGATGGCCGCCATCTTGTGGCAGCATGTAGTATCCCCATTAAAACTACAGTCAAATATTGAGGAGCTGTATTACAAAGGATTCAAAATGAAGTGAACATGTGAACAAAGGGAAGTAAATGTATGAAAGCACATCAAGGTTCAACAGATCTGCTGCCAGTTATATAACAAAGATGGAAGGTTCACAAAGCTGACTTTGTAAAATGCTTCTCATTTCATTCTCAAGATGTTTTAGTGGAAACTATTGTACAAACTTCACACGCACAATGTTCCCATCTTGGATTCATTCTTTTCAGAAATAGTGACTGGATGGAAAATAATATTTGGACTGTTGTCCTTTTAGTGCAACTGTAAACAAAGAAGCTTTTTAAAAGCAGAGTAGCTTCTGTGTGGATCGTCCTTCACTGATGAACATCATGTCAGGAGGAGCTTCACAAAGTGCTGCTGGTCTCTTCACTGATGAACATCATATGTCAGGAGGAGCTTCACAAAGTGCTGCTGGTCTCTTCACTGATGAACATCATGTGTCAGCAGGAGCTTCACAAAGTGCTGCTGGTCTCTTCACTGATGAACATCATGTGTCAGGAGGAGCTTCACAAAGTGCTGCTGGTCTCTTCACTGATGAACATCATGTGTCAGCAGGAGCTTCACAAAGTGCTGCTGGTCTCTTCACTGATGAACATCATGTCAGGAGGAGCTTCACAAAGTGCTGCTGGTCTCTTCACTGATGAACATCATGTGTCAGCAGGAGCTTCACAAAGTGCTGCTGGTCTCTTCACTGATGAACATCATGTCAGGAGGAGCTTCACAAAGTGCTGCTGGTCTCTTCACTGATGAACATCATGTGTCAGCAGGAGCTTCACAAAGTGCTGCTGGTTTCTTCACTGATGAACATCATGTCAGGAGGAGCTTCACAAAGTGCTGCTGGTCTCTTCACTGATGAACATCATGTCAGGAGGAGCTTCTCAAAGTGCTGCTGGTTTCTTCACTGATGAACATCATGTCAGGAGGAGCTTCACAAAGTGCTGCTGGTCTCTTCACTGATGAACATCATGTGTCAGCAGGAGCTTCACAAAGTGCTGCTGGTCTCTTCACTGATGAACATCATGTCAGGAGGAGCTTCACAAAGTGCTGCTGGTTTCTTCACTGATGAACATCATGTCAGGAGGAGCTTCACAAAGTGCTGCTGGTCTCTTCACTGATGAACATCATGTCAGGAGGAGCTTCACAAAGTGCTGCTGGTTTCTTCACTGATGAACATCATGTCAGGAGGAGCTTCACAAAGTGCTGCTGGTCTCTTCACTGATGAACATCATGTCAGGAGGAGCTTCTCAAAGTGCTGCTGGTTTCTTCACTGATGAACATCATGTCAGGAGGAGCTCCAAAAAAGTGCTGCTGGTCTTTATGTATACATATACATTTAATATATTTATGTATATATATATTTGTTGCTGGTGTTTAATTTCCTTCTTATGCAAATAAATCAAATGCACTACTGTTTTTGTTTTTGTATGTTTTAAGTAGCATGAATAAACTACTACTGCATTTCCTTGTGTTGCATAATGGCAATAAATTATCCTTAAATCTACAAAATTTGATTTATCTTATAAATTGATAGTACATGTGTCAGCATATATGGTTAAGAGAATGCAAAGTCTAAAATATTAAACTTATTTTGCTTTGTTTGTAAGTTATTTCCTCACCACATAACTCTATATGTGTTATTCAATAGTTCTGATGTCTTAAGCATTAATCTACGATGTGAAAAATGATTACAAATAATGATCATTGAATGAGAGGGTGTGTTCAAATATTTCACTTGTACTGTATATCTTTTAGGATACATTTTTAATGATGTAGTGACCCTAGTGGTCAAATGGGAGTCTATTTTTATGAAATGTTCTGCTTGTACTAAATGTTTGTGTAGGGGTTCTTTGTAGTTGTCATCCTCCCAAATAAAGCCTTTATTGCATCTGAGAGGAGGGATATCTTTGACATTTTCTGTCATTTTTCCCTTTTAATGGAGTTTTCTCAGTGTTTGGACCTAATGTGAGACTGTATTCAATATTAGGATTGTTTCTTAACATACACACAACATTCTCAAAGTTCTATAATCTACTAAATTGGATTTTTCACTTGGGTTAATTAGAGCTGATCTGCAGCAGCTGTGCCTCCTGCATGATGTTTGTTTTAAAAAGAGCTGCCATGTGGCACAGACAACACTTTCTGTTGGAGCCATGGGAGATGTTTGGTTGCTTGTTTGTGTGCTGACGGTTTGTCTTGCCGAAGGTATTTATCTGTTTGAAACTTGTATTTAAGACCCTGATAGTGGAGAAAGATGAATTACTCAATTCCTGACATGTAATTTAGCTGTAACATGTTTGTGAAATGTGCCATCAAACTGCAGAAACTTTACAGCAAATGCACTGTCCACAGGTTCTTGTTTGTCAATTCGAGATGTAAATGAAAGATCTGGTGAAGGGCTGCAGAGGACATCAAGAGGTAAATATTTTTCTTTTTTTTTTGTCTTCTGGGGATTCTGCTTACTGACATTAACTGTAATTTAATTTTGTACTACAGAGCTGTCTCCCAATGACATCTCCCTAAAGAAGGCCTTTGCACTCCTCCAGTCAATGGAGTCCATGTTTGAGCAAGAAGGTGAGCAGGCTGTGTCGGATGTTTTTCCCTAGCCAAAATCTAGACAACTTTGACGCGTTTATCTTCCTTCCCGACGCGCTAGCATGACATGGTTGGTGAGCATTTGCAAAAGTTTAGAAGTTGAAAATCAAATCTTTCTATTTCTCAATTGTTTATTATCAAATGTCTTTTCAGTAGTTGGTCACCTGAAACGTAAGCCTCTGAGCAGGAAAGACTTCAAAACTGAGAGGAAAAACTACGATCCACACAGAAACTTGAGCAACCACAAAGTTCCCTATGCCTCGAAGAAAGAGACTTCGAGTGACTACGTGGTTCCCTACGCCTTGCTCAACGAGGTCCCCTATGTCTTTGTTCCCTACGCCTTGGCCAACGAGAAGTCGAGCGACGTGGTTCCCTGGGCCAACGAGACATCAAGCGACGTGGTTCCATGGGCCAATGAGACGTCGAGTGATGTGGTTCCCTGGGACAATGAGACGTCGAGCAACGTGGTTGACTACGCCTTGCTCAACGAGGTCCCCTACGTCTTTGTTCCCTACGATTTGGCCAACGAGACGTCGAGCGACATGGTTCCCTGGGCCAACGCGACAGCGAGCGACCATGACGTCCACTACACCTCGAAGAACGAGACGTCGAGCGACCACTACGCCTCCAAAAACGAGACGTCGAGCGACCACTACGCCTCCAAGAACGAGACGTCGAGCGACCACTACGCCTCCAAGAACGAGACGTCGAGGGACCACTACGCCTCCAAGAACGAGACGTCGAGCGACCACTACGCCTCCAAGAACGGACCGTCGAGCGACTACTACGTGTTGAACGGGACGGCGAGCGACTACTACGTCCACTACGCCTCGAAGAACGAGACGGCGAGCAACCACTACGCCTCGAGGAACGGGACGGCGAGCGACCACTACGCCTCGAGGAACGGGACGGCGAGCGACCACTACGCCTCGAGGAACGGGACGGCGAGTGACCACTACGCCTCGAGGAACGAGACGGCGAGCGACCACTACGCCTCGAGGAACGGGACGGCGAGCGACCACTACGCCTCGAATAACGGGACGGCGAGCGACCACTACGCCTCGAAGAACGGGACGGCGAGCGACCACTACGCCTCGAAGAACGGGACGGCGAGCGACCACTACGTCCACTACGCCTCGAAGAACGAGACTGCAAGCGACGTCGCCACTTGATGCTCCAATAAAGTAACCATGTCTCTGACTGCAACTGCTTTTATCTGTGCTGTAAATAAACTCTTAACCACATATCTGTTTCCTCATTTCTCTCGGGAGGGGGTGCCTGGCAAAATGCATCCTGGGATTGGATTAGGCTGGATCTTTTTTCGTCTTGCACAAACATCTCTTGGATACGTTAGGATTGCAATGAAAGTAAATTATCCAAAAGCAAGTGGGAGGTGTGTCCATACATGTGCACTAAAAGGAACTTTGTTTCCTGTAAATCTTGTGCAGGACTTCTCGGTTCATGTTGTCGGTAGAGGCTTTATTTGTTCAGTGTGTTTGAAATGTCCTAAACTTTCACTTAAATGTAACCGAACCTCTAAAGGCGAGACGACAGGCAAACCTCTTTTATCCGTCAAATTCGGGAGTTTGGGCCATTTTGCTTCCATAACATGTCTTTTAGACTAGTGCAAAGAAATCACATACACTGGTTCATTTACCAATTGTCTGTAGATTTTGTAAATTCACAGTTGGCATTAAATATTGCCTCAATCCCTGATCTTCAGACCATGTTCTGGGTAATAAAACGTCCACTGGCTTGTGAGTACTTCAAGTAAACGGGGCAGTACATTTTTACACAGATTTGGACTTTTCTTTAATAAGCGGAGTAAATGCAGATCAAAAGGACCGAACCTATTCAGATCAGGTCGTCCTTGACTTGTTTACAGTAAATCAACTGCTTTAATCTATAGTTCATCAGCAGTTTGCCTCCTGTCCCCTGCTGTGTTTAGCACTCAGTTTCACCTCCTGTCTTTTGCTGTGTTAATCACTTGGTTTCTGGATTTTCCCATCACACGTCTAGTTTTTTTTACCCAATTGAATACGGGCATATTCAGATAGCCAGTATGAGAAATGTTTTTTTTTTAACATGAAATAGTAAATGTGTTCAAGTATGAACCTTCAAGATCAGCCTAATGTCTCCTGAGTAAAGCTAATCAGCCACAATAACTGCAAAAACCCATGTGGATGTGCAGGGCTTTAATATCTACAAATAACAAACATGCATAGTTTTTTCTGCTTGTACTAAATGTTTGTGTAGGGGTTCTTTGTAGTTGTCATCCTCCCAAATAAAGCCTTTATTGCATCTGAGAGGAGGGATATCTTTGACATTTTCTGTCATTTTTCCCTTTTAATGGAGTTTTCTCAGTGTTTGGACCTAATGTGAGACTGTATTCAATATTAGGATTGTTTCTTAACATACACACAACATTCTCAAAGTTCTATAATCTACTAAATTGGATTTTTCACTTGGGTTAATTAGAGGTGATCTGCAGCAGCTGTGCCTCCTGCATGATGTTTGTTTTAAAAAGAGCTGCCATGTGGCACAGACAACACTTTCTGTTGGAGCCATGGGAGATGTTTGGTTGCTTGTTTGTGTGCTGACGGTTTGTCTTGCCGAAGGTATTTATCTGTTTGAAACTTGTATTTAAGACCCTGATAGTGGAGAAAGATGAATTACTCAATTCCTGACATGTAATTTAGCTGTAACATGTTTGTGAAATGTGCCATCAAACTGCAGAAACTTTACAGCAAATGCACTGTCCACAGGTTCTTGTTTGTCAATTCGAGATATAAATGAAAGATCTGGTGAAGGGCTGCAGAGGACATCAAGAGGTAAATATTTTTCTTTTTTGTCTTCTGGGGATTCTGCTTACTGACCTTAACTTTAATTTAATTTTGTACTACAGAGCTGTCTCCCAATGACATCTCCCTAAAGAAGGCCTTTGCACTCCTCCAGTCAATGGAGTCCATGTTTGAGCAAGAAGGTGAGCAGGCTGTATCGGATGTTTTTCCCTAGCCAAAATCTAGACAACTTTGACGCGTTTAGCTTCCTTCCCGACGAGCTAGCATGACATGGTTGGTGCCAATGGAGTCTACTAGTTCACACTAGCTTTAAAACAGCTAGAGCCTCAAGGTTAAACTTTAGGTTCTTGGTGTCGCCATGTAGTTTATTTTTATATTTGGGGCAAATCTCATGTCTTTTAATGACTCATTCAAAAGGTTAAAAATCAACTCTTTCTAGTTCTCAATTATCAAATGTCTTTTCAGTACAACTGGAAACCAATGAAGTGGAAGCTGAGGCATCAGTTGGTCATCTGAAACAAAAGAACCGGAGCAGGCCAGAAGACCTCAAAACTGAGAAGAAAGACTACGATCCACAATGGGACAAGAGCAACGAGACGTCGAGCGACCACTACGCCTCGAAGAACGAGACGTCGAGTGACCACTACGCCTCGAAGAACGGAACAGCGAGCGACTACTACGCCTCGAAGAACGGAACAGCGAGCGACTACTACGTGTTGAAGAACGAGACGTCGAGCGACCACTACGCCTCCAAGAACGAGACGTCGAGCGACCACTACGCCTCCAAGAATGGGACAGCGAGCGACTACTACGCCTCGAAGAACGGAACAGCGAGCGACCACTACGCCTCCAAGAACGAGACGTCGAGCGACTACAACGCCTCCAAGAACGAGACGTCGAGCGACCACTACGCCTCCAAGAACGGAACAGCGAGCGACTACTACGTGTTGAAGAACGAGACGTCGAGCGACCACTACGCCTCCAAGAACGAGACGTCGAGCGACCACTACGCCTCCAAGAACGAGACGTCGAGCGACCACTACGCCTCCAAGAACGGAACAGCGAGCGACTACTACGTGTTGAAGAACGAGACGTCGAGGGACCACTACGCCTCCAAGAACGGGACAGCGAGCGACCACTACGCCTCCAAGAACGAGACGTCGAGCGACCACTACGCCTCCAAGAACGAGACGTCGAGCGACCACTACGCCTCCAAGAACGAGACGTCGAGCGACTACTACGCCTCCAAGAACGAGACGTCGAGCGACCACTACGCCTCCAAGAACGAGACGTCGAGCGACCACTACGCCTCCAAGAACGGGACAGCGAGCGACTACTACGTGTTGAAGAACGAGACGTCGAGCGACCACTACGCCTCCAAGAACGAGACGTCGAGCGACCACTACGCCTCCAAGAACGGAACAGCGAGCGACTACTACGTGTTGAAGAACGGGACAGCGAGCGACCACTACGCCTCCAAGAACGAGACGTCGAGCGACCACTACGCCTCCAAGAACGGGACGTCGAGCGACCACTACGCCTCCAAGAACGAGACGTCGAGCGACCACTACGCCTCCAAGAACGAGACGTCGAGCGACCACTACGCCTCCAAGAACGAGACGTCGAGCGACCACTACGCCTCCAAGAACGAGACGTCGAGCGACTACTACGCCTCCAAGAACGAGACGTCGAGCGACTACTACGCCTCCAAGAACGAGACGTTGAGCGACCACTACGCCTCCAAGAACGAGACGTTGAGCGACCACTACGCCTCCAAGAACGAGACGTCGAGCGACCACTACGCCTCCAAGAACGGGACAGCGAACGACTACAACGTCCACTACGCCTCCAAGAACGAGACGTCGAGCGACTACTACGCCTCCAAGAACGGGACGGCGAGCGACTACTACGTGTTGAACGAGACGTCGAGCGACCACTACGCCTCCAAGAACGAGACGTCGAGCGACCACTACGCCTCCAAGAACGGAACAGCGAGCGACTACTACGTGTTGAACGAGACGTCGAGCGACCACTACGCCTCCAAGAACGAGACGTCGAGCGACCACTACGCCTCCAAGAACGAGACGTCGAGCGACCACTACGCCTCCAAGAACGAGACGTCGAGCGACCACTACGCCTCCAAGAACGAGACGTCGAGCGACCACTACGCCTCCAAGAACGAGACGTCGAGTGACCACTACGCCTCGAAGAACGGAACAGCGAGCGACTACTACGCCTCGAAGAACGGAACAGCGAGCGACTACTACGTGTTGAAGAACGAGACGTCGAGCGACCACTACGCCTCCAAGAACGAGACGTCGAGCGACCACTACGCCTCCAAGAATGGGACAGCGAGCGACTACTACGCCTCGAAGAACGGAACAGCGAGCGACCACTACGCCTCCAAGAACGAGACGTCGAGCGACTACAACGCCTCCAAGAACGAGACGTCGAGCGACCACTACGCCTCCAAGAACGGAACAGCGAGCGACTACTACGTGTTGAAGAACGAGACGTCGAGCGACCACTACGCCTCCAAGAACGAGACGTCGAGCGACCACTACGCCTCCAAGAACGAGACGTCGAGCGACCACTACGCCTCCAAGAACGGAACAGCGAGCGACTACTACGTGTTGAAGAACGAGACGTCGAGGGACCACTACGCCTCCAAGAACGGGACAGCGAGCGACCACTACGCCTCCAAGAACGAGACGTCGAGCGACCACTACGCCTCCAAGAACGAGACGTCGAGCGACCACTACGCCTCCAAGAACGAGACGTCGAGCGACTACTACGCCTCCAAGAACGAGACGTCGAGCGACCACTACGCCTCCAAGAACGAGACGTCGAGCGACCACTACGCCTCCAAGAACGGGACAGCGAGCGACTACTACGTGTTGAAGAACGAGACGTCGAGCGACCACTACGCCTCCAAGAACGAGACGTCGAGCGACCACTACGCCTCCAAGAACGGAACAGCGAGCGACTACTACGTGTTGAAGAACGGGACAGCGAGCGACCACTACGCCTCCAAGAACGAGACGTCGAGCGACCACTACGCCTCCAAGAACGGGACGTCGAGCGACCACTACGCCTCCAAGAACGAGACGTCGAGCGACCACTACGCCTCCAAGAACGAGACGTCGAGCGACCACTACGCCTCCAAGAACGAGACGTCGAGCGACCACTACGCCTCCAAGAACGGAACAGCGAGCGACTACTACGCCTCCAAGAACGAGACGTCGAGCGACTACTACGCCTCCAAGAACGAGACGTTGAGCGACCACTACGCCTCCAAGAACGAGACGTTGAGCGACCACTACGCCTCCAAGAACGAGACGTCGAGCGACCACTACGCCTCCAAGAACGGGACAGCGAACGACTACAACGTCCACTACGCCTCCAAGAACGAGACGTCGAGCGACTACTACGCCTCCAAGAACGGGACGGCGAGCGACTACTACGTGTTGAACGAGACGTCGAGCGACCACTACGCCTCCAAGAACGAGACGTCGAGCGACCACTACGCCTCCAAGAACGGAACAGCGAGCGACTACTACGTGTTGAACGAGACGTCGAGCGACCACTACGCCTCCAAGAACGAGACGTCGAGCGACCACTACGCCTCCAAGAACGAGACGTCGAGCGACCACTACGCCTCCAAGAACGAGACGTCGAGCGACCACTACGCCTCCAAGAACGAGACGTCGAGCGACCACTACGCCTCCAAGAACGAGACGTCGAGCGACTACTACGCCTCGAAGAACGGAACAGCGAGCGACCACTACGCCTCCAAGAACGAGACGTCGAGCGACTACTACGCCTCCAAGAACGAGACGTCGAGCGACCACTACGCCTCCAAGAACGGAACAGCGAGCGACTACTACGTGTTGAAGAACGAGACGTCGAGCGACCACTACGCCTCCAAGAACGAGACGTCGAGCGACAACTACGCCTCCAAGAACGAGACGTCGAGCGACAACTACGCCTCCAAGAACGAGACGTCGAGCGACCACTACGCCTCCAAGAACGGGACAGCGAGCGACTACTACGTGTTGAAGAACGGGACAGCGAGCGACCACTACGCCTCCAAGAACGAGACGTCGAGCGACCACTACGCCTCCAAGAACGAGACGTCGAGCGACCACTACGCCTCCAAGAACGAGACGTCGAGCGACCACTACGCCTCCAAGAACGGGACAGCGAACGACTACAACGTCCACTACGCCTCCAAGAACGAGACGTCGAGCGACCACTACGCCTCCAAGAACGAGACGTCGAGCGACCACTACGCCTCCAAGAACGGAACAGCGAGCGACTACTACGTGTTGAACGAGACGTCGAGCGACCACTACGCCTCCAAGAACGAGACGTCGAGCGACCACTACGCCTCCAAGAACGGAACAGCGAGCGACTACTACGTGTTGAAGAACGAGACGTCGAGCGACCATTACGCCTCGAAGAACGAGACGTCGAGCGACTACTACGCCTCCAAGAACGGGACAGCGAGCGACTACAACATCCACTACGCCTCCAAGAACGAGACGTCGACCGACCACTACGCCTCCAAAAACGGAACAGCGAGCGACTACTACGTGTTGAAGAACGAGACGTCGAGCGACCACTACGCCTCCAAGAACGGAACAGCGAGCGACTACTACATGTTGAACGAGACGTCGAGCGACCACTACGCCTCCAAGAACGAGACGTCGAGCGACCACTACGCCTCCAAGAACGGAACAGCGAGCGACTACTACGCCTCCAAGAACGAGATGTCGAGCGACCACTACGCCTCCAAGAACGGGACAGCGAGCGACTACAACGTCCACTACGCCTCCAAGAACGAGACGTCGAGCGACTACTACGCCTCCAAGAACGAGACGTCGAGCGACTACTACGCCTCCAAGAACGGAACAGCGAGCGACTACTACGTGTTGAAGAACGAGACGTCGAGCGACCACAACGTCCACTACGCCTCGAAGAACGAGACTGCAAGCGACGTCGCCACTTGATGCTCCAATAAAGTAACCATGTCTCTGACTGCAACTGCTTTTATCTGTGCTTTAAATAAACTCTTAACCACATATCTGTTTCCTCATTTCTCTCGGGAGGGGGTGCCTGGCAAAATGCATCCTGGGATTGGATTAGGCTGGATCTTTTTTCGTCTTGCACAAACATCTCTTGGATACGTTAGGATTGCAATGAAAGTAAAATATCCAAAAGCAAGTGGGAGGTGTGTCCATACATGTACACTAAAAGGAACTTTGTTTCCTGTAAATCTTGTGCAGGACTTCTCGGTTCATGTTGTCGGTAGAGGCTTTATTTGTTCAGTGTGTTTGAAATGTCCTAAACTTTCACTTAAATGTAACCGAACCTCTGAAGGCGAGACGACAGGCAAACCTCTTTTATCCGTCAAATTCGGGAGTTTGGGCCATTTTGCTTCCATAACATGTCTTTTAGACTAGTGCAAAGAAATCACATACACTGGTTCATTTACCAATTGTCTGTAGATTTTGTAAATTCACAGTTGGCATTAAATATTGCCTCAATCCCTGATCTTCAGACCATGTTCTGGGTAATAAAACGTCCACTGGCTTGTGAGTACTTCAAGTAAACGGGGCAGTACATTTTTACACAGATTTGGACTTTTCTTTAATAAGCGGAGTAAATGCAGATCAAAAGGACCGAACCTATTCAGATCAGGTCGTCCTTGCCTTGTTGTTTACAGTAAATCAACTGCTTTGATCTATAGTTCATCAGCAGTTTGCCTCCTGTCCCCTGCTGTGTTTAGCACTCAGTTTCACCTCCTGTCTTTTGCTGTGTTAATCACTTGGTTTCTGGATTTTCCCATCACACGTCTAGTTTTTTTTACCCAATTGAATACGGGCATATTCAGATAGCCAGTATGAGAAATGTTTTTTTTTTAACATGAAATAGTAAATGTGTTCAAGTATGAACCTTCAAGATCAGCCTAATGTCTCCTGAGTAAAGCTAATCGGCCACAATAAGTGCAAAAACCCATGTGGATGTGCAGGGCTTTAATATCTACAAATAACAAACATGCATAGTTTTTTCTGCTTGTACTAAATGTTTGTGTAGGGGTTCTTTGTAGTTGTCATCATCCCAAATAAAGCCTTTATTGCATCTGAGAGGAGGGATATCTTTGACATTTTCTGTCATTTTTCCCTTTTAATGGAGTTTTCTCAGTGTTTGGACCTAATGTGAGACTGTATTCAATATTAGGATTGTTTCTTAACATACACACAACATTCTCAAAGTTCTATAATCTACTAAATTGGATTTTTCACTTGGGTTAATTAGAGCTGATCTGCAGCAGCTGTGCCTCCTGCATGATGTTTGTTTTAAAAAGAGCTGCCATGTGGCACAGACAACACTTTCTGTTGGAGCCATGGGAGCTGTTTGGTTGCTTGTTTGTGTGCTGACGGTTTGTCTTGCCGAAGGTATTTATCTGTTTGAAACTTGTATTTAAGACCCTGATAGTGGAGAAAGATGAATTACTCAATTCCTGACATGTAATTTAGCTGTAACATGTTTGTGAAATGTGCCATCAAACTGCAGAAACTTTACAGCAAATGCACTGTCCACAGGTTCTTGTTTGTCAATTCGAGATATAAATGAAAGATCTGGTGAAGGGCTGCAGAGGACATCAAGAGGTAAATATTTTTCTTTTTTTTTGTCTTCTGGGGATTCTGCTTACTGACCTTAACTTTAATTTAATTTTGTACTACAGAGCTGTCTCCCAATGACATCTCCCTAAAGAAGGCCTTTGCACTCCTCCAGTCAATGGAGTCCATGTTTGAGCAAGAAGGTGAGCAGGCTGTATCGGATGTTTTTCCCTAGCCAAAATCTAGACAACTTTGACGCGTTTAGCTTCCTTCCCGACGAGCTAGCATGACATGGTTGGTGCCAATGGAGTCTACTAGTTCACACTAGCTTTAAAACGGCTAGAGTGAAGGTTAAACTTTAGGTTCTTGGTGTCGCCATGTAGTTTATTTTTATATTTGGGGCAAATCTCATGTCTTTTAATGACTCATTCAAAAGGTTAAAAATCAACTCTCTCTCTAGTTCTCAATTATCAAATGTCTTTTCAGTACAACTGGAAACCAATGAAGTGGAAGCTGAGGCATCAGTTGGTCATCTGAAACAAAAGGCCCAGAGCAGGCCAGAAGACTTCAAAACTGAGAAGAAAGACTACGATCCACAATGGGACAAGAGCAACGAGACGTCGAGCGACCACTACGCCTCCAAGAACGAGACGTCGAGCGACCACTACGCCTCCAAGAACGAGACGTCGAGCGACTACTACGCCTCGAAGAACGGAACAGCGAGCGACCACTACGCCTCCAAGAACGAGACGTCGAGCGACTACTACGCCTCCAAGAACGAGACGTCGAGCGACCACTACGCCTCCAAGAACGGAACAGCGAGCGACTACTACGTGTTGAAGAACGGGACAGCGAGCGACCACTACGCCTCCAAGAACGAGACGTCGAGCGACCACTACGCCTCCAAGAACGGAACAGCGAGCGACTACTACGCGTTGAAGAACGAGACGTCGAGCGACCACTACGCCTCCAAGAACGAGACGTCGAGCGACCACTACGCCTCCAAGAACGAGACGTCGAGCGACCACTACGCTTCCAAGAACGAGACGTCGAGCGACCACTACGCCTCCAAGAACGAGACGTCGAGCGACCACTACGCCTCCAAGAACGGAACAGCGAGCGACCACTACGCCTCCAAGAACGAGACGTCGAGCGACCACTACGCCTCCAAGAACGAGACGTCGAGCGACCACTACGCCTCCAAGAACGAGACGTCGAGCGACCACTACGCCTCCAAGAACGAGACGTCGAGCGACCACTACGCCTCCAAGAACGGGACAGCGAGCGACTACTACGTGTTGAAGAACGAGACGTCGAGCGACCACTACGCCTCCAAGAACGAGACATCGAGCGACCACTACGCCTCCAAGAACGGAACAGCGAGCGACTACTACGTGTTGAACGAGACGTCGAGCGACCACTACGCCTCCAAGAACGAGACGTCGAGCGACCACTACGCCTCCAAGAACGAGACGTCGAGCGACCACTACGCCTCCAAGAACGGAACAGCGAGCGACTACTACGTGTTGAAGAACGAGACGTCGAGCGACCACTACGCCTCCAAGAACGAGACGTCGAGCGACCACTACGCCTCCAAGAACGGAACAGCGAGCGACTACTACGTGTTGAAGAACGAGACGTCGAGCGACCACTACGCCTCCAAGAACGAGACGTCGAGCGACTACTACGCCTCGAAGAACGAGACGTCGAGCGACTACTACGCCTCGAAGAACGAGACGTCGAGCGACTACTACGCCTCGAAGAACGAGACGTTGAGCGACTACTACGCCTCGAAGAACGAGACGTTGAGCGACCACTACGCCTCCAAGAACGAGACGTCGAGCGACCACTACGCCTCCAAGAACGAGACGTCGAGCGACCACTACGCCTCCAAGAACGAGACGTCGAGCGACCACTACGCCTCCAAGAACGGGACAGCGAACGACTACAACGTCCACTACGCCTCCAAGAACGAGACGTCGAGCGACCACTACGCCTCCAAGAACGGAACAGCGAGCGACCACTACGCCTCGAAGAACGAGACGTCGAGCGACCACTACGCCTCGAAGAACGAGACGTCGAGTGACCACTACGCCTCGAAGAAGGGAACAGCGAGCGACTACTACGCCTCGAAGAACGGAACTGCGAGCGACCACTACGCCTCCAAGAACGAGACGTCGAGCGACTACTACGCCTCCAAGAACGAGACGTCGAGCGACTACTACGCCTTGAAGAACGGAACAGCGAGCGACCACTACGCCTCCAAGAACGAGACGTCGAGCGACTACTACGCCTCGAAGAACGGAACAGCGAGCGACTACTACGTGTTGAAGAACGAGACGTCGAGCGACCACTACGCCTCGAAGAACGGAACAGCGAGCGACTACTACGTGTTGAAGAACGAGACGTCGAGCGACCACTACGCCTCGAAGAACGGAACAGCGAGCGACTACTACGTGTTGAAGAACGAGACGTCGAGCGACCACTACGCCTCCAAGAACGAGACGTCGAGCGACCACTACGCCTCCAAGAACGAGACGTCGAGCGACTACTACGCCTTGAAGAACGGAACAGCGAGCGACCACTACGCCTCCAAGAACGAGACGTCGAGCGACTACTACGCCTCCAAGAACGAGACGTCGAGCGACCACTACGCCTCCAAGAACGAGACGTCGAGCGACCACTACGCCTCCAAGAACGAGACGTCGAGCGACCACTACGCCTCCAAGAACGAGACGTCGAGCGACTACTACGCCTCGAAGAACGGAACAGCGAGCGACCACTACGCCTCCAAGAACGAGACGTCGAGCGACTACTACGCCTCCAAGAACGAGACGTCGAGCGACCACTACGCCTCCAAGAACGGAACAGCGAGCGACTACTACGTGTTGAAGAACGGGACAGCGAGCGACCACTACGCCTCCAAGAACGAGACGTCGAGCGACCACTACGCCTCCAAGAACGGAACAGCGAGCGACTACTACGCGTTGAAGAACGAGACGTCGAGCGACCACTACGCCTCCAAGAACGAGACGTCGAGCGACCACTACGCCTCCAAGAACGAGACGTCGAGCGACCACTACGCTTCCAAGAACGAGACGTCGAGCGACCACTACGCCTCCAAGAACGAGACGTCGAGCGACCACTACGCCTCCAAGAACGGAACAGCGAGCGACCACTACGCCTCCAAGAACGAGACTACGAGCGACCACTACGCCTCCAAGAACGAGACGTCGAGCGACCACTACGCCTCCAAGAACGAGACGTCGAGCGACCACTACGCCTCCAAGAACGAGACGTCGAGCGACCACTACGCCTCCAAGAACGGGACAGCGAGCGACTACTACGTGTTGAAGAACGAGACGTCGAGCGACCACTACGCCTCCAAGAACGAGACATCGAGCGACCACTACGCCTCCAAGAACGGAACAGCGAGCGACTACTACGTGTTGAACGAGACGTCGAGCGACCACTACGCCTCCAAGAACGAGACGTCGAGCGACCACTACGCCTCCAAGAACGGAACAGCGAGCGACTACTACGTGTTGAAGAACGAGACGTCGAGCGACCACTACGCCTCCAAGAACGAGACGTCGAGCGACCACTACGCCTCCAAGAACGGAACAGCGAGCGACTACTACGTGTTGAAGAACGAGACGTCGAGCGACCACTACGCCTCCAAGAACGAGACGTCGAGCGACTACTACGCCTCGAAGAACGAGACGTCGAGCGACTACTACGCCTCGAAGAACGAGACGTCGAGCGACTACTACGCCTCGAAGAACGAGACGTCGAGCGACTACTACGCCTCGAAGAACGAGACGTCGAGCGACTACTACGCCTCGAAGAACGAGACGTCGAGCGACTACTACGCCTCGAAGAACGAGACGTCGAGCGACTACTACGCCTCCAAGAACGGAACAGCGAGCGACCACTACGCCTCGAAGAACGAGACGTCGAGCGACCACTACGCCTCGAAGAACGAGACGTCGAGTGACCACTACGCCTCGAAGAAGGGAACGTCGAGTGACCACTACGCCTCGAAGAAGGGAACAGCGAGCGACTACTACGCCTCGAAGAACGGAACTGCGAGCGACCACTACGCCTCCAAGAACGAGACGTCGAGCGACTACTACGCCTCCAAGAACGAGACGTCGAGCGACCACTACGCCTCCAAGAACGGAACAGCGAGCGACTACTACGTGTTGAAGAACGAGACGTCGAGCGACCACTACGCCTCCAAGAACGAGACGTCGAGCGACCACTACGCCTCCAAGAACGGAACAGCGAGCGACCACTACGCCTCCAAGAACGGAACAGCGAGCGACTACTACGCGTTGAAGAACGAGACGTCGAGCGACCACTACGCCTCCAAGAACGAGACGTCGAGCGACCACTACGCCTCCAAGAACGAGACGTCGAGCGACCACTACGCCTCCAAGAACGAGACGTCGAGTGACCACTACACCTCCAAGAACGGAACAGCGAGCGACTACTACGTGTTGAAGAACGAGACGTCGAACGACCACTACGCCTCCAAGAACGAGACGTCGAGCGACTACTACGCCTCCAAGAACGGGACAGCGAGCGACTACAACATCCACTACGCCTCCAAGAACGAGACGTCGAGCGACCACTACGCCTCCAAGAACGAGACGTCGAGCGACTACTACGCCTCCAAGAACGAGATGTCGAGCGACCACTACGCCTCCAAGAACGAGATGTCGAGCGACCACTACGCCTCCAAGAACGGGACAGCGAGCGACTACAACGTCTACTACGCCTCCAAGAACGGAACAGCGAGCGACTACTACGTGTTGAAGAACGAGACGTCGAGCGACCACAACGTCCACTACGCCTCGAAGAATGCGACTGCGAGCGAAGTCGCCACTTGATGCTCCAATAAAGTAACCATGTCTCTGACTGCAACTGCTTTTATCTGTGCTGTAAATAAACTCTTAACCACATATCTGTTTCCTCATTTCTCTCGGGAGGGGGTGCCTGGCAAAATGCATCCTGGGATTGGATTAGGCTGGATCTTTTTTCGTCTTGCACAAACATCTCTTGGATACGTTAGGATTGCAATGAAAGTAAATTATCCAAAAGCAAGTGGGAGGTGTGTCCATACATGTGCACTAAAAGGAACTTTGTTTCCTGTAAATCTTGTGCAGGACTTCTCGGTTCATGTTGTCGGTAGAGGCTTTATTTGTTCAGTGTGTTTGAAATGTCTTTAACTTTCACTTAAATGTAACCGAACCTCTGAAGGCGAGACGACAGGCAAACCTCTTTTATCCGTCAAATTCGGGAGTTTGGGCCATTTTGCTTCCATAACATGTCTTTTAGACTAGTGCAAAGAAATCACATACACTGGTTCATTTACCAATTGTCTGTAGATTTTGTAAATTCACAGTTGGCATTAAATATTGCCTCAATCCCTGATCTTCAGACCATGTTCTGGGTAATAAAACGTCCACTGGCTTGTGAGTACTTCAAGTAAACGGGGCAGTACATTTTTACACAGATTTGGACTTTTCTTTAATAAGCGGAGTAAATGCAGATCAAAAGGACCGAACCTATTCAGATCAGGTCGTCCTTGACTTGTTTACAGTAAATCAACTGCTTTAATCTATAGTTCATCAGCAGTTTGCCTCCTGTCCCCTGCTGTGTTTAGCACTCAGTTTCACCTCCTGTCTTTTGCTGTGTTAATCACTTGGTTTCTGGATTTTCCCATCACACGTCTAGTTTTTTTTTACCCAATTGAATACGGGCATATTCAGATAGCCAGTATGAGAAATGTTTTTTTTTTAACATGAAATAGTAAATGTGTTCAAGTATGAACCTTCAAGATCAGCCTAATGTCTCCTGAGTAAAGCTAATCGGCCACAATAACTGCAAAAACCCATGTGGATGTGCAGTAATATCTACAAATAACAAACATGCATAGTTTTTTCTGCTTGTACTAAATGTTTGTGTAGGGGTTCTTTGTAGTTGTCATCATCCCAAATAAAGCCTTTATTGCATCTGAGAGGAGGGATATCTTTGACATTTTCCCTTTTAATGGAGTTTTCTCAGTGTTTGGACCTAATGTGAGACTGTATTCAATATTAGGATTGTTTCTTAACATACACACAACATTCTCAAAGTTCTATAATCTACTAAATTGGATTTTTCACTTGGGTTAATTAGAGCTGATCTGCAGCAGCTGTGCCTCCTGCATGATGTTTGTTTTAAAAAGAGCTGCCATGTGGCACAGACAACACTTTCTGTTGGAGCCATGGGAGATGTTTGGTTGCTTGTTTGTGTGCTGACGGTTTGTCTTGCCGAAGGTATTTATCTGTTTGAAACTTGTATTTAAGACCCTGATAGTGGAGAAAGATGAATTACTCAATTCCTGACATGTAATTTAGCTGTAACATGTTTGTGAAATGTGCCATCAAACTGCAGAAACTTTACAGCAAATGCACTGTCCACAGGTTCTTGTTTGTCAATTCGAGATATAAATGAAAGATCTGGTGAAGGGCTGCAGAGGACATCAAGAGGTAAATATTTTTCTTTTTTTTTGTCTTCTGGGGATTCTGCTTACTGACCTTAACTTTAATTTCATTTTGTACTACAGAGCTGTCTCCCAATGACATCTCCCTAAAGAAGGCCTTTGCACTCCTCCAGTCAATGGAGTCCATGTTTGAGCAAGAAGGTGAGCAGGCTGTATCGGATGTTTTTCCCTAGACAACTTTGACGCGTTTAGCTTCCTTCCCGACGAGCTAGCATGACATGGTTGGTGCCAATGGAGTCTACTAGTTCACACTAGCTTTAAAACGGCTAGAGTGAAGGTTAAACTTTAGGTTCTTGGTGTCGCCATGTAGTTTATTTTTATATTTGGGGCAAATCTCATGTCTTTTAATGACTCATTCAAAAGGTTAAAAATCAACTCTCTCTCTAGTTCTCAATTATCAAATGTCTTTTCAGTACAACTGGAAACCAATGAAGTGGAAGCTGAGGCATCAGTTGGTCATCTGAAACAAAAGGCCCAGAGCAGGCCAGAAGACTTCAAAACTGAGAAGAAAGACTACGATCCACAATGGGACAAGAGCAACGAGACGTCGAGCGACCACTACGCCTCGAAGAACGAGACGTCGAGCGACCACTACGCCTCGAAGAACGGAACAGCGAGCGACTACTACGCCTCGAAGAACGGAACAGCGAGCGACTACTACGCCTCGAAGAACGAGATGTCGAGCGACCACTACGCCTCCAAGAACGGGACAGCGAGCGACCACTACGCCTCCAAGAACGGGACGTCGAGCGACCACTACGCCTCCAAGAATGAGACGTCGAGTGACCACTACGCCTCCAAGAACGAGACGTCGAGCGACCACTACGCCTCCAAGAACGGGACAGCGAGCGACTACTACGTGTTGAAGAACGAGACGTCGAGCGACCACTACGCCTCCAAGAACGAGACGTCGAGCGACCACTACGCCTCCAAGAACGAGACGTCGAGCGACCACTACGCCTCCAAGAACGGGACAGCGAGCGACCACTACGCCTCCAAGAACGAGACGTCGAGCGACCACTACGCCTCCAAGAACGGAACAGCGAGCGACCACTACGCCTCCAAGAACGGGACAGCGAGCGACCACTACGCCTCCAAGAACGAGACGTCGAGCGACCACTACGCCTCCAAGAACGGGACAGCGAGCGACCACTACGCCTCCAAGAACGGGACGTCGAGCGACCACTACGCCTCCAAGAATGAGACGTCGAGTGACCACTACGCCTCCAAGAACGAGACGTCGAGCGACCACTACGCCTCCAAGAACGGGACAGCGAGCGACTACTACGTGTTGAAGAACGAGACGTCGAGCGACCACTACGCCTCCAAGAACGAGACGTCGAGCGACCACTACGCCTCCGAGAACGGGACAGCGAGCGACTACAACGTCCACTACGCCTCCAAGAACGAGACGTCGAGCGACTACTACGTCTCCAAGAACGGGACAGCGAGCGACTACTACGTGTTGAAGAACGAGACGTCGAACGACCACTACGCCTCCAAGAACGGAACAGCGAGCGACTACTACGTGTTGAAGAACGAGACGTCGAGCGACCACTACGCCTCCAAGAACGGAACAGCGAGCGACCACTACGTGTTGAAGAACGAGACGTCGAGCGACCACTACGCCTCCAAGAACGAGACGTCGAGCGACTACTACGCCTCCAAGAACGAGACGTCGAGCGACTACTACGCCTCCAAGAACGGAACAGCGAGCGACTACTACGCCTCCAAGAACGAGACGTTGAGCGACCACTACGCCTCGAAGAACGAGACGTTGAGCGACCACTACGCCTCCAAGAACGGAACAGCGAGCGACTACTACGTGTTGAAGAACGGGACAGCGAGCGACCACTACGCCTCCAAGAACGGGACAGCGAGCGACCACTACGCCTCCAAGAACGAGACGTCGAGCGACCACTACGCCTCCAAGAACGGGACAGCGAGCGACCACTACGCCTCCAAGAACGAGACGTCGAGCGACCACTACGCCTCCAAGAACGAGACGTCGAGCGACCACTACGCCTCCAAGAACGAGACGTCGAGCGACCACTACGCCTCCAAGAACGAGACGTCACGTCGAGCGACCACTACGCCTCCAAGAACGAGACGTCGAGCGACCACTACGCCTCCAAGAACGGGACAGCGAGCGACTACAACGTCCACTACGCCTCCAAGAACGAGACGTCGAGCGACTACTACGTCTCCAAGAACGGGACAGCGAGCGACTACTACGTGTTGAACGAGACGTCGAACGACCACTACGCCTCCAAGAACGGAACAGCGAGCGACTACTACGTGTTGAAGAACGAGACGTCGAGCGACCACTACGCCTCCAAGAACGAGACGTCGAGCGACCACTACGCCTCCAAGAACGGGACAGCGAGCGACTACAACGTCCACTACGTCTCCAAGAACGAGACGTCGAGCGACTACTACGTCTCCAAGAACGGGACAGCGAGCGACTACTACGTGTTGAAGAACGAGACGTCGAACGACCACTACGCCTCCAAGAACGGAACAGCGAGCGACTACTACGTGTTGAAGAACGAGACGTCGAGCGACCACTACGCCTCCAAGAACGGAACAGCGAGCGACTACTACGTGTTGAAGAACGAGACGTCGAGCGACCACTACGCCTCCAAGAACGAGACGTCGAGCGACTACTACGCCTCCAAGAACGAGACGTTGAGCGACTACTACGCCTCGAAGAACGAGACGTTGAGCGACCACTACGCCTCCAAGAACGAGACGTCGAGCGACTACTACGCCTCCAAGAATGGAACAGCGAGCGACTACTACGCCTCCAAGAACGAGACGTTGAGCGACCACTACGCCTCGAAGAACGAGACGTTGAGCGACCACTACGCCTCCAAGAACGAGACGTCGAGCGACCACTACGCCTCCAAGAACGGGACAGCGAACGACTACAACGTCCACTACGCCTCCAAGAACGAGACGTCGAGCGACCACTACGCCTCCAAGAACGAGACGTCGAGCGACCACTACGCCTCCAAGAACGGGACAGCGAGCGACTACTACGTGTTGAAGAACGATTCGTCGAGCGACCACTACGCCTCCAAGAACGAGACGTCGAGCGACCACTACGCCTCCAAGAACGAGACGTCGAGCGACCACTACGCCTCCAAGAACGGAACAGCGAGCGACTACTACGTGTTGAAGAACGAGACGTCGAGCGACCACTACGCCTCCAAGAATGAGACGTCGAGCGACCACTACGCCTCCAAGAACTGGACAGCGAGCAACTACTACGTGTTGAAGAACGAGACGTCGAGCGACTACTACGCCTCCAAGAATGGAACAGCGAGCGACTACTACGCCTCCAAGAACGAGACGTTGAGCGACCACTACGCCTCGAAGAACGAGACGTTGAGCGACCACTACGCCTCCAAGAACGAGACGTCGAGCGACCACTACGCCTCCAAGAACGGGACAGCGAACGACTACAACGTCCACTACGCCTCCAAGAACGAGACGTCGAGCGACCACTACGCCTCCAAGAACGGAACAGCGAGCGACCACTACGCCTCCAAGAACGAGACGTCGAGCGACCACTACGCCTCCAAGAACGAGACGTCGAGCGACCACTACGCCTCCAAGAACGGGACAGCGAGCGACTACTACGCCTCCAAGAACGGGACAGCGAGCGACTACTACGTGTTGAAGAACGAGACGTCGAGCGACCACTACGCCTCCAAGAACGGAACAGCGAGCGACCACTACGCCTCCAAGAACGAGACGTCGAGCGACCACTACGCCTCCAAGAACGAGACGTCGAGCGACCACTACGCCTCCAAGAACGGGACAGCGAGCGACTACTACGTGTTGAAGAACGAGTCGTCGAGCGACCACTACGCCTCCAAGAACGAGACGTCGAGCGACCACTACGCCTCCAAGAACGAGACGTCGAGCGACCACTACGCCTCCAAGAACGGAACAGCGAGCGACTACTACGTGTTGAAGAACGAGACGTCGAGCGACCACTACGCCTCCAAGAACTGGACAGCGAGCAACTACTACGTGTTGAAGAACGAGACGTCGAGTGACCACTACGCCTCCAAGAACGAGACGTCGAGCGACCACTACGCCTCCAAGAACGGGACAGCGAGCGACTACTACGTGTTGAAGAACGAGACGTCGAACGACCACTACGCCTCCAAGAACGAGACGTCGAGCGACTACTACGCCTCCAAGAACGGAACAGCGAGCGACTACTACGTGTTGAAGAACGAGACGTCGAACGACCACTACGCCTCCAAGAACGAGACGTCGAGCGACTACTACGCCTCCAAGAACGGGACAGCGAGCGACTACAACATTCACTACGCCTCCAAGAACGAGACGTCGAGCGACCACTACACCTCCAAGAACGGAACAGCGAGCGACTACTACGTGTTGAAGAACGAGACGTCGAGCGACCACTACGCCTCCAAAAACGGAACAGCGAGCGACTACTACGTGTTGAAGAACGAGACGTTGAGCGACCACTACGCCTCGAAGAACGAGACGTTGAGCGACCACTACGCCTCGAAGAACGAGACGTTGAGCGACCACTACGCCTCCAAGAACGAGACGTCGAGCGACCACTACGCCTCCAAGAACGGAACAGCGAGCGACTACTACGCCTCCAAGAACGAGATGTCGAGCGACCACTACGCCTCCAAGAACGGGACAGCGAGCGACTACAACGTCCACTACGCCTCCAAGAACGGAACAGCGAGCGACTACTACGTGTTGAAGAACGAGACGTCGAGCGACCACAACGTCCACTACGCCTCGAAGAATGCGACTGCGAGCGACGTCGCCACTTGATGCTCCAATAAGTAACCATGTCTCTGACTGCAACTGCTTTTATCTGTGCTTTAAATAAACTCTTAACCACATATCTGTTTCCTCATTTCTCTCGGGAGGGGGTGCCTGGCAAAATGCATCCTGGGATTGGATTAGGCTGGATCTTTTTTCGTCTTGCACAAACATCTCTTGGATACGTTAGGATTGCAATGAAAGTAAAATATCCAAAAGCAAGTGGGAGGTGTGTCCATACATGTGCACTAAAAGGAACTTTGTTTCCTGTAAATCTTGTGCAGGACTTCTCGGTTCATTTTGTCGGTAGAGGCTTTATTTGTTCAGTGTGTTTGAAATGTCCTAAACTTTCACTTAAATGTAACCGAACCTCTGAAGGCGAGACGACAGGCAAACCTCTTTTATCCGTCAAATTCGGGAGTTTGGGCCATTTTGCTTCCATAACATGTCTTTTAGACTAGTGCAAAGAAATCACATACACTGGTTCATTTACCAATTGTCTGTAGATTTTGTAAATTCACAGTTGGCATTAAATATTGCCTCAATCCCTGATCTTCAGACCATGTTCTGGGTAATAAAACGTCCACTGGCTTGTGAGTACTTCAAGTAAACGGGGCAGTACATTTTTACACAGATTTGGACTTTTCTTTAATAAGCGGAGTAAATGCAGATCAAAAGGACCGAACCTATTCAGATCAGGTCGTCCTTGACTTGTTTACAGTAAATCAACTGCTTTAATCTATAGTTCATCAGCAGTTTGCCTCCTGTCCCCTGCTGTGTTTAGCACTCAGTTTCACCTCCTGTCTTTTGCTGTGTTAATCACTTGGTTTCTGGATTTTCCCATCACACGTCTAGTTTTTTTTACCCAATTGAATACGGGCATATTCAGATAGCAGGTATGAGAAATGTTTTTTTTTTTAACATGAAATAGTAAATGTGTTCAAGTATGAACCTTCAAGATCAGCCTAATGTCTCCTGAGTAAAGCTAATCGGCCACAATAAGTGCAAAAACCCATGTGGATGTGCAGGGCTTTAATATCTACAAATAACAAACATGCATAGTTTTTTTCTGCTTGTACTAAATGTTTGTGTAGGGGTTCTTTGTAGTTGTCATCATCCCAAATAAAGCCTTTATTGCATCTGAGAGGAGGGATATCTTTGACATTTTCTGTCATTTTTCCCTTTTAATGGAGTTTTCTCAGTGTTTGGACCTAATGTGAGACTGTATTCAATATTAGGATTGTTTCTTAACATACACACAACATTCTCAAAGTTCTATAATCTACTAAATTGGATTTTTCACTTGGGTTAATTAGAGCTGATCTGCAGCAGCTGTGCCTCCTGCATGATGTTTGTTTTAAAAAGAGCTGCCATGTGGCACAGACAACACTTTCTGTTGGAGCCATGGGAGCTGTTTGGTTGCTTGTTTGTGTGCTGACGGTTTGTCTTGCCGAAGGTATTTATCTGTTTGAAACTTGTATTTAAGACCCTGATAGTGGAGAAAGATGAATTACTCAATTCCTGACATGTAATTTAGCTGTAACATGTTTGTGAAATGTGCCATCAAACTGCAGAAACTTTACAGCAAATGCACTGTCCACAGGTTCTTGTTTGTCAATTCGAGATATAAATGAAAGATCTGGTGAAGGGCTGCAGAGGACATCAAGAGGTAAATATTTTTCTTTTTTTTTGTCTTCTGGGGATTCTGCTTACTGACCTTAACTTTAATTTAATTTTGTACTACAGAGCTGTCTCCCAATGACATCTCCCTAAAGAAGGCCTTTGCACTCCTCCAGTCAATGGAGTCCATGTTTGAGCAAGAAGGTGAGCAGGCTGTATCGGATGTTTTTCCCTAGCCAAAATCTAGACAACTTTGACGCGTTTAGCTTCCTTCCCGACGAGCTAGCATGACATGGTTGGTGCCAATGGAGTCTACTAGTTCACACTAGCTTTAAAACGGCTAGAGTGAAGGTTAAACTTTAGGTTCTTGGTGTCGCCATGTAGTTTATTTTTATATTTGGGGCAAATCTCATGTCTTTTAATGACTCATTCAAAAGGTTAAAAATCAACTCTCTCTCTAGTTCTCAATTATCAAATGTCTTTTCAGTACAACTGGAAACCAATGAAGTGGAAGCTGAGGCATCAGTTGGTCATCTGAAACAAAAGGCCCAGAGCAGGCCAGAAGACTTCAAAACTGAGAAGAAAGACTACGATCCACAATGGGACAAGAGCAACGAGACGTCGAGCGACCACTACGCCTCCAAGAACGAGACGTCGAGCGACCACTACGCCTCCAAGAACGAGACGTCGAGCGACTACTACGCCTCGAAGAACGGAACAGCGAGCGACCACTACGCCTCCAAGAACGAGACGTCGAGCGACTACTACGCCTCCAAGAACGAGACGTCGAGCGACCACTACGCCTCCAAGAACGGAACAGCGAGCGACTACTACGTGTTGAAGAACGGGACAGCGAGCGACCACTACGCCTCCAAGAACGAGACGTCGAGCGACCACTACGCCTCCAAGAACGGAACAGCGAGCGACTACTACGCGTTGAAGAACGAGACGTCGAGCGACCACTACGCCTCCAAGAACGAGACGTCGAGCGACCACTACGCCTCCAAGAACGAGACGTCGAGCGACCACTACGCTTCCAAGAACGAGACGTCGAGCGACCACTACGCCTCCAAGAACGAGACGTCGAGCGACCACTACGCCTCCAAGAACGGAACAGCGAGCGACCACTACGCCTCCAAGAACGAGACGTCGAGCGACCACTACGCCTCCAAGAACGAGACGTCGAGCGACCACTACGCCTCCAAGAACGAGACGTCGAGCGACCACTACGCCTCCAAGAACGAGACGTCGAGCGACCACTACGCCTCCAAGAACGGGACAGCGAGCGACTACTACGTGTTGAAGAACGAGACGTCGAGCGACCACTACGCCTCCAAGAACGAGACATCGAGCGACCACTACGCCTCCAAGAACGGAACAGCGAGCGACTACTACGTGTTGAACGAGACGTCGAGCGACCACTACGCCTCCAAGAACGAGACGTCGAGCGACCACTACGCCTCCAAGAACGAGACGTCGAGCGACCACTACGCCTCCAAGAACGGAACAGCGAGCGACTACTACGTGTTGAAGAACGAGACGTCGAGCGACCACTACGCCTCCAAGAACGAGACGTCGAGCGACCACTACGCCTCCAAGAACGGAACAGCGAGCGACTACTACGTGTTGAAGAACGAGACGTCGAGCGACCACTACGCCTCCAAGAACGAGACGTCGAGCGACTACTACGCCTCGAAGAACGAGACGTCGAGCGACTACTACGCCTCGAAGAACGAGACGTCGAGCGACTACTACGCCTCGAAGAACGAGACGTTGAGCGACTACTACGCCTCGAAGAACGAGACGTTGAGCGACCACTACGCCTCCAAGAACGAGACGTCGAGCGACCACTACGCCTCCAAGAACGAGACGTCGAGCGACCACTACGCCTCCAAGAACGAGACGTCGAGCGACCACTACGCCTCCAAGAACGGGACAGCGAACGACTACAACGTCCACTACGCCTCCAAGAACGAGACGTCGAGCGACCACTACGCCTCCAAGAACGGAACAGCGAGCGACCACTACGCCTCGAAGAACGAGACGTCGAGCGACCACTACGCCTCGAAGAACGAGACGTCGAGTGACCACTACGCCTCGAAGAAGGGAACAGCGAGCGACTACTACGCCTCGAAGAACGGAACTGCGAGCGACCACTACGCCTCCAAGAACGAGACGTCGAGCGACTACTACGCCTCCAAGAACGAGACGTCGAGCGACTACTACGCCTTGAAGAACGGAACAGCGAGCGACCACTACGCCTCCAAGAACGAGACGTCGAGCGACTACTACGCCTCGAAGAACGGAACAGCGAGCGACTACTACGTGTTGAAGAACGAGACGTCGAGCGACCACTACGCCTCGAAGAACGGAACAGCGAGCGACTACTACGTGTTGAAGAACGAGACGTCGAGCGACCACTACGCCTCGAAGAACGGAACAGCGAGCGACTACTACGTGTTGAAGAACGAGACGTCGAGCGACCACTACGCCTCCAAGAACGAGACGTCGAGCGACCACTACGCCTCCAAGAACGAGACGTCGAGCGACTACTACGCCTTGAAGAACGGAACAGCGAGCGACCACTACGCCTCCAAGAACGAGACGTCGAGCGACTACTACGCCTCCAAGAACGAGACGTCGAGCGACCACTACGCCTCCAAGAACGAGACGTCGAGCGACCACTACGCCTCCAAGAACGAGACGTCGAGCGACCACTACGCCTCCAAGAACGAGACGTCGAGCGACTACTACGCCTCGAAGAACGGAACAGCGAGCGACCACTACGCCTCCAAGAACGAGACGTCGAGCGACTACTACGCCTCCAAGAACGAGACGTCGAGCGACCACTACGCCTCCAAGAACGGAACAGCGAGCGACTACTACGTGTTGAAGAACGGGACAGCGAGCGACCACTACGCCTCCAAGAACGAGACGTCGAGCGACCACTACGCCTCCAAGAACGGAACAGCGAGCGACTACTACGCGTTGAAGAACGAGACGTCGAGCGACCACTACGCCTCCAAGAACGAGACGTCGAGCGACCACTACGCCTCCAAGAACGAGACGTCGAGCGACCACTACGCTTCCAAGAACGAGACGTCGAGCGACCACTACGCCTCCAAGAACGAGACGTCGAGCGACCACTACGCCTCCAAGAACGGAACAGCGAGCGACCACTACGCCTCCAAGAACGAGACTACGAGCGACCACTACGCCTCCAAGAACGAGACGTCGAGCGACCACTACGCCTCCAAGAACGAGACGTCGAGCGACCACTACGCCTCCAAGAACGAGACGTCGAGCGACCACTACGCCTCCAAGAACGGGACAGCGAGCGACTACTACGTGTTGAAGAACGAGACGTCGAGCGACCACTACGCCTCCAAGAACGAGACATCGAGCGACCACTACGCCTCCAAGAACGGAACAGCGAGCGACTACTACGTGTTGAACGAGACGTCGAGCGACCACTACGCCTCCAAGAACGAGACGTCGAGCGACCACTACGCCTCCAAGAACGGAACAGCGAGCGACTACTACGTGTTGAAGAACGAGACGTCGAGCGACCACTACGCCTCCAAGAACGAGACGTCGAGCGACCACTACGCCTCCAAGAACGGAACAGCGAGCGACTACTACGTGTTGAAGAACGAGACGTCGAGCGACCACTACGCCTCCAAGAACGAGACGTCGAGCGACTACTACGCCTCGAAGAACGAGACGTCGAGCGACTACTACGCCTCGAAGAACGAGACGTCGAGCGACTACTACGCCTCGAAGAACGAGACGTCGAGCGACTACTACGCCTCGAAGAACGAGACGTCGAGCGACTACTACGCCTCGAAGAACGAGACGTCGAGCGACTACTACGCCTCGAAGAACGAGACGTCGAGCGACTACTACGCCTCCAAGAACGGAACAGCGAGCGACCACTACGCCTCGAAGAACGAGACGTCGAGCGACCACTACGCCTCGAAGAACGAGACGTCGAGTGACCACTACGCCTCGAAGAAGGGAACGTCGAGTGACCACTACGCCTCGAAGAAGGGAACAGCGAGCGACTACTACGCCTCGAAGAACGGAACTGCGAGCGACCACTACGCCTCCAAGAACGAGACGTCGAGCGACTACTACGCCTCCAAGAACGAGACGTCGAGCGACCACTACGCCTCCAAGAACGGAACAGCGAGCGACTACTACGTGTTGAAGAACGAGACGTCGAGCGACCACTACGCCTCCAAGAACGAGACGTCGAGCGACCACTACGCCTCCAAGAACGGAACAGCGAGCGACCACTACGCCTCCAAGAACGGAACAGCGAGCGACTACTACGCGTTGAAGAACGAGACGTCGAGCGACCACTACGCCTCCAAGAACGAGACGTCGAGCGACCACTACGCCTCCAAGAACGAGACGTCGAGCGACCACTACGCCTCCAAGAACGAGACGTCGAGCGACCACTACGCCTCCAAGAACGAGACGTCGAGTGACCACTACACCTCCAAGAACGGAACAGCGAGCGACTACTACGTGTTGAAGAACGAGACGTCGAACGACCACTACGCCTCCAAGAACGAGACGTCGAGCGACTACTACGCCTCCAAGAACGGGACAGCGAGCGACTACAACATCCACTACGCCTCCAAGAACGAGACGTCGAGCGACCACTACGCCTCCAAGAACGAGACGTCGAGCGACTACTACGCCTCCAAGAACGAGATGTCGAGCGACCACTACGCCTCCAAGAACGAGATGTCGAGCGACCACTACGCCTCCAAGAACGGGACAGCGAGCGACTACAACGTCTACTACGCCTCCAAGAACGGAACAGCGAGCGACTACTACGTGTTGAAGAACGAGACGTCGAGCGACCACAACGTCCACTACGCCTCGAAGAATGCGACTGCGAGCGAAGTCGCCACTTGATGCTCCAATAAAGTAACCATGTCTCTGACTGCAACTGCTTTTATCTGTGCTGTAAATAAACTCTTAACCACATATCTGTTTCCTCATTTCTCTCGGGAGGGGGTGCCTGGCAAAATGCATCCTGGGATTGGATTAGGCTGGATCTTTTTTCGTCTTGCACAAACATCTCTTGGATACGTTAGGATTGCAATGAAAGTAAATTATCCAAAAGCAAGTGGGAGGTGTGTCCATACATGTGCACTAAAAGGAACTTTGTTTCCTGTAAATCTTGTGCAGGACTTCTCGGTTCATGTTGTCGGTAGAGGCTTTATTTGTTCAGTGTGTTTGAAATGTCTTTAACTTTCACTTAAATGTAACCGAACCTCTGAAGGCGAGACGACAGGCAAACCTCTTTTATCCGTCAAATTCGGGAGTTTGGGCCATTTTGCTTCCATAACATGTCTTTTAGACTAGTGCAAAGAAATCACATACACTGGTTCATTTACCAATTGTCTGTAGATTTTGTAAATTCACAGTTGGCATTAAATATTGCCTCAATCCCTGATCTTCAGACCATGTTCTGGGTAATAAAACGTCCACTGGCTTGTGAGTACTTCAAGTAAACGGGGCAGTACATTTTTACACAGATTTGGACTTTTCTTTAATAAGCGGAGTAAATGCAGATCAAAAGGACCGAACCTATTCAGATCAGGTCGTCCTTGACTTGTTTACAGTAAATCAACTGCTTTAATCTATAGTTCATCAGCAGTTTGCCTCCTGTCCCCTGCTGTGTTTAGCACTCAGTTTCACCTCCTGTCTTTTGCTGTGTTAATCACTTGGTTTCTGGATTTTCCCATCACACGTCTAGTTTTTTTTTACCCAATTGAATACGGGCATATTCAGATAGCCAGTATGAGAAATGTTTTTTTTTTAACATGAAATAGTAAATGTGTTCAAGTATGAACCTTCAAGATCAGCCTAATGTCTCCTGAGTAAAGCTAATCGGCCACAATAACTGCAAAAACCCATGTGGATGTGCAGGCTTAATATCTACAAATAACAAACATGCATAGTTTTTTCTGCTTGTACTAAATGTTTGTGTAGGGGTTCTTTGTAGTTGTCATCATCCCAAATAAAGCCTTTATTGCATCTGAGAGGAGGGATATCTTTGACATTTTTCCCTTTTAATGGAGTTTTCTCAGTGTTTGGACCTAATGTGAGACTGTATTCAATATTAGGATTGTTTCTTAACATACACACAACATTCTCAAAGTTCTATAATCTACTAAATTGGATTTTTCACTTGGGTTAATTAGAGCTGATCTGCAGCAGCTGTGCCTCCTGCATGATGTTTGTTTTAAAAAGAGCTGCCATGTGGCACAGACAACACTTTCTGTTGGAGCCATGGGAGATGTTTGGTTGCTTGTTTGTGTGCTGACGGTTTGTCTTGCCGAAGGTATTTATCTGTTTGAAACTTGTATTTAAGACCCTGATAGTGGAGAAAGATGAATTACTCAATTCCTGACATGTAATTTAGCTGTAACATGTTTGTGAAATGTGCCATCAAACTGCAGAAACTTTACAGCAAATGCACTGTCCACAGGTTCTTGTTTGTCAATTCGAGATATAAATGAAAGATCTGGTGAAGGGCTGCAGAGGACATCAAGAGGTAAATATTTTTCTTTTTTTTTGTCTTCTGGGGATTCTGCTTACTGACCTTAACTTTAATTTCATTTTGTACTACAGAGCTGTCTCCCAATGACATCTCCCTAAAGAAGGCCTTTGCACTCCTCCAGTCAATGGAGTCCATGTTTGAGCAAGAAGGTGAGCAGGCTGTATCGGATGTTTTTCCCTAGACAACTTTGACGCGTTTAGCTTCCTTCCCGACGAGCTAGCATGACATGGTTGGTGCCAATGGAGTCTACTAGTTCACACTAGCTTTAAAACGGCTAGAGTGAAGGTTAAACTTTAGGTTCTTGGTGTCGCCATGTAGTTTATTTTTATATTTGGGGCAAATCTCATGTCTTTTAATGACTCATTCAAAAGGTTAAAAATCAACTCTCTCTCTAGTTCTCAATTATCAAATGTCTTTTCAGTACAACTGGAAACCAATGAAGTGGAAGCTGAGGCATCAGTTGGTCATCTGAAACAAAAGGCCCAGAGCAGGCCAGAAGACTTCAAAACTGAGAAGAAAGACTACGATCCACAATGGGACAAGAGCAACGAGACGTCGAGCGACCACTACGCCTCGAAGAACGAGACGTCGAGCGACCACTACGCCTCGAAGAACGGAACAGCGAGCGACTACTACGCCTCGAAGAACGGAACAGCGAGCGACTACTACGCCTCGAAGAACGAGATGTCGAGCGACCACTACGCCTCCAAGAACGGGACAGCGAGCGACCACTACGCCTCCAAGAACGGGACGTCGAGCGACCACTACGCCTCCAAGAATGAGACGTCGAGTGACCACTACGCCTCCAAGAACGAGACGTCGAGCGACCACTACGCCTCCAAGAACGGGACAGCGAGCGACTACTACGTGTTGAAGAACGAGACGTCGAGCGACCACTACGCCTCCAAGAACGAGACGTCGAGCGACCACTACGCCTCCAAGAACGAGACGTCGAGCGACCACTACGCCTCCAAGAACGGGACAGCGAGCGACCACTACGCCTCCAAGAACGAGACGTCGAGCGACCACTACGCCTCCAAGAACGGAACAGCGAGCGACCACTACGCCTCCAAGAACGGGACAGCGAGCGACCACTACGCCTCCAAGAACGAGACGTCGAGCGACCACTACGCCTCCAAGAACGGGACAGCGAGCGACCACTACGCCTCCAAGAACGGGACGTCGAGCGACCACTACGCCTCCAAGAATGAGACGTCGAGTGACCACTACGCCTCCAAGAACGAGACGTCGAGCGACCACTACGCCTCCAAGAACGGGACAGCGAGCGACTACTACGTGTTGAAGAACGAGACGTCGAGCGACCACTACGCCTCCAAGAACGAGACGTCGAGCGACCACTACGCCTCCGAGAACGGGACAGCGAGCGACTACAACGTCCACTACGCCTCCAAGAACGAGACGTCGAGCGACTACTACGTCTCCAAGAACGGGACAGCGAGCGACTACTACGTGTTGAAGAACGAGACGTCGAACGACCACTACGCCTCCAAGAACGGAACAGCGAGCGACTACTACGTGTTGAAGAACGAGACGTCGAGCGACCACTACGCCTCCAAGAACGGAACAGCGAGCGACCACTACGTGTTGAAGAACGAGACGTCGAGCGACCACTACGCCTCCAAGAACGAGACGTCGAGCGACTACTACGCCTCCAAGAACGAGACGTCGAGCGACTACTACGCCTCCAAGAACGGAACAGCGAGCGACTACTACGCCTCCAAGAACGAGACGTTGAGCGACCACTACGCCTCGAAGAACGAGACGTTGAGCGACCACTACGCCTCCAAGAACGGAACAGCGAGCGACTACTACGTGTTGAAGAACGGGACAGCGAGCGACCACTACGCCTCCAAGAACGGGACAGCGAGCGACCACTACGCCTCCAAGAACGAGACGTCGAGCGACCACTACGCCTCCAAGAACGGGACAGCGAGCGACCACTACGCCTCCAAGAACGAGACGTCGAGCGACCACTACGCCTCCAAGAACGAGACGTCGAGCGACCACTACGCCTCCAAGAACGAGACGTCGAGCGACCACTACGCCTCCAAGAACGGGAGCGAGCGACTACTACGTAAGAACGAGACGTCGAGCGACCACTACGCCTCCAAGAACGAGACGTCGAGCGACCACTACGCCTCCAAGAACGGGACAGCGAGCGACTACAACGTCCACTACGCCTCCAAGAACGAGACGTCGAGCGACTACTACGTCTCCAAGAACGGGACAGCGAGCGACTACTACGTGTTGAACGAGACGTCGAACGACCACTACGCCTCCAAGAACGGAACAGCGAGCGACTACTACGTGTTGAAGAACGAGACGTCGAGCGACCACTACGCCTCCAAGAACGAGACGTCGAGCGACCACTACTCCTCCAAGAACGGGACAGCGAGCGACTACAACGTCCACTACGTCCTCCAAGAACGAGACGTCGAGCGACTACTACGTCTCCAAGAACGGGACAGCGAGCGACTACTACGTGTTGAAGAACGAGACGTCGAACGACCACTACGCCTCCAAGAACGGAACAGCGAGCGACTACTACGTGTTGAAGAACGAGACGTCGAGCGACCACTACGCCTCCAAGAACGGAACAGCGAGCGACTACTACGTGTTGAAGAACGAGACGTCGAGCGACCACTACGCCTCCAAGAACGAGACGTCGAGCGACTACTACGCCTCCAAGAACGAGACGTTGAGCGACTACTACGCCTCGAAGAACGAGACGTTGAGCGACCACTACGCCTCCAAGAACGAGACGTCGAGCGACTACTACGCCTCCAAGAATGGAACAGCGAGCGACTACTACGCCTCCAAGAACGAGACGTTGAGCGACCACTACGCCTCGAAGAACGAGACGTTGAGCGACCACTACGCCTCCAAGAACGAGACGTCGAGCGACCACTACGCCTCCAAGAACGGGACAGCGAACGACTACAACGTCCACTACGCCTCCAAGAACGAGACGTCGAGCGACCACTACGCCTCCAAGAACGAGACGTCGAGCGACCACTACGCCTCCAAGAACGGGACAGCGAGCGACTACTACGTGTTGAAGAACGAGTCGTCGAGCGACCACTACGCCTCCAAGAACGAGACGTCGAGCGACCACTACGCCTCCAAGAACGAGACGTCGAGCGACCACTACGCCTCCAAGAACGAGACGTCGAGCGACCACTACGCCTCCAAGAACGGAACAGCGAGCGACTACTACGTGTTGAAGAACGAGACGTCGAGCGACCACTACGCCTCCAAGAATGAGACGTCGAGCGACCACTACGCCTCCAAGAACTGGACAGCGAGCAACTACTACGTGTTGAAGAACGAGACGTCGAGCGACTACTACGCCTCCAAGAATGGAACAGCGAGCGACTACTACGCCTCCAAGAACGAGACGTTGAGCGACCACTACGCCTCGAAGAACGAGACGTTGAGCGACCACTACGCCTCCAAGAACGAGACGTCGAGCGACCACTACGCCTCCAAGAACGAGACGTCGAGCGACCACTACGCCTCCAAGAACGGGACAGCGAACGACTACAACGTCCACTACGCCTCCAAGAACGAGACGTCGAGCGACCACTAGACGTCGAGCGACCACTACGCCTCCAAGAACGAGACGTCGAGCGACCACTACGCCTCCAAGAACGGGACAGCGAGCGACTACTACGCCTCCAAGAACGGGACAGCGAGCGACTACTACGTGTTGAAGAACGAGACGTCGAGCGACCACTACGCCTCCAAGAACGGAACAGCGAGCGACCACTACGCCTCCAAGAACGAGACGTCGAGCGACCACTACGCCTCCAAGAACGAGACGTCGAGCGACCACTACGCCTCCAAGAACGGGACAGCGAGCGACTACTACGTGTTGAAGAACGAGTCGTCGAGCGACCACTACGCCTCCAAGAACGAGACGTCGAGCGACCACTACGCCTCCAAGAACGAGACGTCGAGCGACCACTACGCCTCCAAGAACGAGACGTCGAGCGACCACTACGCCTCCAAGAACGGAACAGCGAGCGACTACTACGTGTTGAAGAACGAGACGTCGAGCGACCACTACGCCTCCAAGAACTGGACAGCGAGCAACTACTACGTGTTGAAGAACGAGACGTCGAGTGACCACTACGCCTCCAAGAACGAGACGTCGAGCGACCACTACGCCTCCAAGAACGGGACAGCGAGCGACTACTACGTGTTGAAGAACGAGACGTCGAACGACCACTACGCCTCCAAGAACGAGACGTCGAGCGACTACTACGCCTCCAAGAACGGAACAGCGAGCGACTACTACGTGTTGAAGAACGAGACGTCGAACGACCACTACGCCTCCAAGAACGAGACGTCGAGCGACTACTACGCCTCCAAGAACGGGACAGCGAGCGACTACAACATTCACTACGCCTCCAAGAACGAGACGTCGAGCGACCACTACACCTCCAAGAACGGAACAGCGAGCGACTACTACGTGTTGAAGAACGAGACGTCGAGCGACCACTACGCCTCCAAAAACGGAACAGCGAGCGACTACTACGTGTTGAAGAACGAGACGTTGAGCGACCACTACGCCTCGAAGAACGAGACGTTGAGCGACCACTACGCCTCGAAGAACGAGACGTTGAGCGACCACTACGCCTCCAAGAACGAGACGTCGAGCGACCACTACGCCTCCAAGAACGGAACAGCGAGCGACTACTACGCCTCCAAGAACGAGATGTCGAGCGACCACTACGCCTCCAAGAACGGGACAGCGAGCGACTACAACGTCCACTACGCCTCCAAGAACGAGACGTCGAGCGACTACTACGCCTCCAAGAACGGAACAGCGAGCGACTACTACGTGTTGAAGAACGAGACGTCGAGCGACCACAACGTCCACTACGCCTCGAAGAATGCGACTGCGAGCGACGTCGCCACTTGATGCTCCAATAAAGTAACCATGTCTCTGACTGCAACTGCTTTTATCTGTGCTTTAAATAAACTCTTAACCACATATCTGTTTCCTCATTTCTCTCGGGAGGGGGTGCCTGGCAAAATGCATCCTGGGATTGGATTAGGCTGGATCTTTTTTCGTCTTGCACAAACATCTCTTGGATACGTTAGGATTGCAATGAAAGTAAAATATCCAAAAGCAAGTGGGAGGTGTGTCCATACATGTGCACTAAAAGGAACTTTGTTTCCTGTAAATCTTGTGCAGGACTTCTCGGTTCATTTTGTCGGTAGAGGCTTTATTTGTTCAGTGTGTTTGAAATGTCCTAAACTTTCACTTAAATGTAACCGAACCTCTGAAGGCGAGACGACAGGCAAACCTCTTTTATCCGTCAAATTCGAGAGTTTGGGCCATTTTGCTGTCTATCTTCGTAAATTAAAAGAAAGCATTAGATATTCATTTGTCTATTAAACTAATATTTAAAATGCGGTTTTAGGAAATACTACTCGAAGACAGGAATGATAGAATGTCATTTATTTTGTATAAGATGGTAAATGTATGTGCAAAAAATTGTAAAAATATTCAGTTTTCACTTTTAAAGGGAAACTTAAGCATTTTTCAACCTGGACACTATTTTCCCATGTTTGCTTAATGGAGACTTAATAATTGTATTGGTCCAGTATTGAGTGGCACAGTGGGCCAATCTGCACTGTTAATGTCAGTCCATTCAAAGTTTGTTTTTGCCACTAACGGGCTCAATGTTAAGTGTCATTATGGAGAGGAACTTACAGAGAAGTCTCTCGTTAAATCCTCATTTTCAAATCTGCCTCAATATTGAAATATTTCTGGATAACTAAACTACGCTTTCTAAACACAAACTAACACTGGCACTCCAACGTTCAGTAGCACTTGCATACCTCTCTATATTCTGAAGCTTTGTACAGAGGGCTTTGTTCACATGTCATTCAGAGCTGATGTTTATACACGCTACACTAACTACATGCAGAGAATTATTATTTGTATAGCACCTTTCATACAAGAACTGCAGCTCAAAGTGCTTCACAGCAAAAACATCAGTACAAGATTACAGATTAAGAGCATTTACAGTACAATAATCAGTGTAGATGTGAGTCTGAAGTACCATTATAAAAATGGCAGAATTAAAATAGTATAAAATAACATTGGCACACCATTCTTGTAAATGTTTTAAACTTTCAGGGCCATATTTTGAAAGCATGAGATCAACAATGGGCCCCTGTGGCTCTTCAACTGGTTTACTCCCTTTGCCAAACTCTTTATTGACCCTTGTATTTACGTTTACAGCGTCAACCTCTTTATTGACCTTTTAACGTATAAAACACAAACGTCTCCGTGAGTCCAGATTCTTTTGGCAAAATGTTGGTTAAAGCCCGCTTCATAAACAAACCCCTGTTTGTTAAGTTTTATGAAATCTATCGGTTAAAGACAGTTCTTCTCCAATATATTCTTTAATCTTTCACTTTTCCACTAATTGTGTAAAGAACATGTAAACACATTTATCAGAGAAACATCCTCTTGTTCCTGTGGTAAGTCTATTTGATCTCAAGTTTTTCAAAAATACACTCTGAAAATGTATCCTAGTTACCTTTACACATTCAATGTGAAACCAGTAATAATTCACCATTAAAAGGCTAAGATAAAAAGATATAAAATATCACTATTAAAAGGCTAAAGTAAAGAGATATAAACTATCACTATTAAAAGGCTAAAGTAAAGAGATATAAAATATCACCATTAAAAGGCTAAAGTAAAGAGATATAAAATATCACCATTAAAAGGCTAAAGTAAAGAGATATAAAATATCACTATTAAAAGGCTAAAGTAAAGAGATATAAAATATCACTATTAAAAGGCTAAAGTAAAGAGATATAAAATATCACCATTAAAAGGCTAAAGTAAAAAGATATAAAATATCACTATTAAAAGCTAAAGTAAAGAGATATAAAATATCACTATTAAAAGGCTAAAGTAAAGAGATATAAAATATCACTATTAAAAGCTAAAGTAAAGAGATATAAAATATCACTATTAAAAGCTAAAGTAAAGAGATATAAAATATCACTATTAAAAGCTAAAGTAAAGAGATATAAAATATCACTATTAAAAGGCTAAAGTAAAGAGATATGTTTTTAGCTTACTTTTGAAGATATTAAGAGAGCTTGCCTCCCTAATGTCTGCAGGTAAAGTGTTCAAAGGAAATACACAAAGTTCTGTGTGTTGACAGGATTTAGTGATTTATGAAGTGATACAAAGACAGATCCAGAATCCCCTCTGTACAAACCTTTGATATGTGAACAACATCAAACACTTTGAACCTGCTTCATCTAATGTTCAAATCTGCAACTCTCACTCAATACTGGACCCTTTTTTCAAATTGTTGCCCCCATTATTCACTAAACACACAAACATGGGTTGAAAAATACCAACGTTACCTTTCAACATACATACAGTGTATTACCGTACACAACAAGTTCATTATTAATAGCATCTATTAGAGAGTCCTGTTTTTTTAAGGCTCAGTCTTTAGATTAATACTGAACAAGGTACAAACTGAAAGACAACGAGACAAAGACTTTACTGCATATCTACTAGCTTTTAATGTCTACAATATAAATTAAGTGCTTCATGATGCCATTTATTTTCCATTGATCCCCATGAGTACGGTAACAACTGTTACTTTACAATGCGACAGGTACTGAGTGTTCACCTGTCGCAGTTATTTACGAGCCTCCTGCAGCATTTCCTCCACAGTCAGTAGTTTTTCTCTGGGTTTCCCGGAGGCTTCCCCTCGCCGCGTCTCCACACTGTCAATCTTCTCCCAGTCGGAGAAAGTCACTGGCATCACTCCTACAGGCGATAAATAAAATACAAATCAAATTTGGCTTTCTTTTGCAAAATTAGTAACATGCATTCAATTCATTATGGGCATTTTTGGCTTTTTATCTATATATCTATATCTATATCTATATCTATATCTATATATATATATATATATATATATATATATATATATATATATATATATTACAGTTGGTACAGTAGATTTGACCTTAGAAATGTGAACTTTTGGTCATTTCATTTGACGGAAGGAACGGAAGTGAAGGTCAATTGAAGACGAAAGTATGATGTAGGTTCATGCAGGCACACTGTGAATTAATTAAAAACTATTATAGTGATAATATAAAGGGGCAGCAGAGTACCTCTCTTCTCCAGCAGAGCACTGATGCTTTGTGATCCAGGCTTGGCAGAAGATGCGTCCAACGTCCCCGAGTCCATGTCCTCCACCACGGATCGTGCGGTGTCAAAACTATTGTTCATAGTGGTGGCTATCACCCCAGTGGGGCCTGTTTTCAGCCAGCCACTGCAATATAGACCTGAAAGAAAGATAAAGTCACTATTTCTTTCAGTTTTAGTTTATTCTCAGGAAGGAAGCGCTGTGGTCTCATGGTATTTACCAGATCTTTAAGATGGACTGTCCGTGCTCTTATTTGCAAGGGATCGATCGGATGTGTGTCCAGACATCACCAACCTATCTGCATGGGTTGGTGTGGTTATGAGCTTGGTGTCAGTCACTACGTAGGTAAGCTGGTGATGCGGCTTTCCAACGAGGAAGCATGAGAATAGGAGGTTGCCAATTCAACCACGCAGTCAAGTCGCGACGCAGAACTCTTCTGTCGCACCAAACAAAATCAGCGATGGCGGGCTTCACTGTGCAAGAGGTGTGTGTGTGTGTGTGTTAGGGTTGTATGATATGTTCAAAAACAACCAGCAATTGCCGATATATTTCACACACGTGTATGTGCTGCTGTGCTCTCATTCGCTCTTTTCTGAAGATGATGATTAAATTAGCAAAAAAAAGAAGATAAAAACTGCCCAGTGAGAAAAAGACACTTTGAGCGTCCGGATTGAGACAAATCTGTAGAAATCCGATTGGAATCGCATTTCAAACTTCCTCCAACTGTGGTTGGGATCGCATTCAATGTGTTTTTGTTGTCGTCCAGACTTTCTAAATTCAATCTGGATACAATCTGAGAGCCCGTCTGCTTTCAGTCTGACGACAGTAAGACTTTAAGGGCGAGGGCGACCCTTATAGGAGTTCAGCGAATATCCAGGCCAAGACTTCCTTTTACGTGCACTGCTGAGACACGAGAAAGGAGTTATACATATTGCTTACAAGCTCATTTAAAGTTAATAAAAAGCTAAATTGACGTCAGACGATAGCCAATGCGTTCCGTTCTCCAAATGGAGCTGCAGCCCGCTCAAACGTGATTGGTCAATAGTGCAGACAAAAGGAAACCAGAACGCTTCCAATACCAAAACGTGTCCCGTTGCCTACAGATTCTGTATTCATATTCAGAAACTGTTTATAGAGAGTCATCTGGATAGAGTACCTGCAGCCTGTTGGATACGGCCCATGTTGTTCGGAACGATGGCTTTGCGGGAGTCAAACGGCACCGATGGATCGATGGGGAGGCTCTTGTAGCCGATACTGCTAATGACCAGGCCACAGGTCACATCCTCCACTTCTCCAGTGAGCACTGCCCGGGCTCCCTCGCCTGAGCCCTGCTCATACAGAGGTCACCCATTTCAACCATGTACTGAGGGACTTCTTTACTTTTTAAATACAAATCCTGTTTACCTCCAGCCTGTTGACCGCCAGTCGGATGCCAGCTGTCCTGCTGTTCTCAGGGTCGGCCAGGATTTCAACGGGGCTCCGGAAGAATCGAAAGCCCCAGATGTGGGAGGCCTCGTCGCGCCTCTCCTGCTCCTTCTCTCCTGGGGTCTCCAGGGCCGTCTTCAGCATCAGCTCTGTCAGACGCTTCCTGGGCCTCGGCAAATCTGACAACGCACAGACACTGGTGCTTAAAATGACTGTCAGCTTTGATTCTTCCTACATTTAAAAGTAGTAACATTCATACAGAAGAGGATCCGGGCCACGTGTGAAAAATGGATTTGTGTTCTTAGTTTAAAGTATAAAATATGGA
>NC_041373.1:19902454-19929954 GCF_900634415.1 Cottoperca gobio | reverse complement strand
GATTCAGTCGCACAATAACACAAACTAAACTGGATCGAGGCAGCGGGAGAGCAGCAGCTCCTCGTTCTGAGAGCTGAAATTACTGTTTTTGTCAAAAGGAGTCTGGTGGCTTTGAAGACACCGTAGATAACGGCTTCAGTTCCCAGTCAGGAAAATCTTTAAAAACAATCATCTGTGAAACTCATGTCGGCCACAAGAGGCTGAAGTTTACCATCAAATGCACTTATTCTGACTAAAAGCGTTCATATTTTCTTCCAGGTGAGTTTTAATTAAATAATAAATACATGACAGTGATGCTACATAACTTAATAATATTCAGATTAAAAGTAAACTGAAGACTGAAGCGTACGGTGGAGTCAGCTGAACCAGGAAGTCGTGGTTTAATGACGGCTGAATTAAAGCGTGAGGTAGTAAAGCAACACAATGACAGTGGAAATGTTTGTCTTGCTTTTAAAAGGTCAATACCAGAAACACTTCTTTGTTCTTTCTCTTTTGATACACACCTTGATTGTGCAAGCGACCTGCGTGGGTCCTCTCCTACCGACAACCAGCACCCTGCGGACCTGGCTCCCAGCCAGCGCCTCCAGGGCCGGCTGGCTGATGTCAGTGTTCTGCAGAAACACAACAGTTTCCTTTTCAGCAACAACATTCTCCCTCCTAGAAACTGCATTGCTAAAAAGGTGCTTATTGAAAGCGATACTTTCCCTGCACTGTCGCCAAGTCGCCTTTATTTATTTCAGTCTGTTCCCGACACACCCAACCGGTTTTATTCCTCTTTTGTTATTTAATCTAATTTATTATTTTGTTTGTATGTTTTAATTTGCTTATATATTTGTAAATACATATGACATATATATACATATATGAGAGTAATAATGAGAAAGGTGTGTTAGATAAAACAGAACTATAACATCACAACTCGTCTTCTTCAGACGAGAGGAAGCATGAGAACATGAGAGTGTGTGTGTGTAACTGTGTGTGTAGATGTAAACTCTCCACAGCTACATTACATAACGCCTCATGTACATATTAAACACTTGTGAATATAAACTGTGTTGATGTGAGTCATGAAGTGGGGAAGCTTCATGATATCTGTTAGTTACATGTTTGACCCTGTTCACCTGTAGTGTGTACAACATGTCTGTTCACCTGTAGTGTGTACAACATGTATGACTCTGTTCACCTGTAGTGTGTACAACATGTATGACTCTGTTCACCTGTAGTGTGTACAACATGTATGACTCTGTTCACCTGTAGTGTGTACAACATGTATGACTCTGTTCACCTGTAGTGTGTACAACATGTATGACTCTGTTCACCTGTAGTGTGTACAACATGTATGACTCTGTTCACCTGTAGTGTGTACAACATGTATGACTCTGTTCACCTGTAGTGTGTACAACATGTATGACTCTGTTCACCTGTAGTGTGTACAACATGTATGACCCTGTTCACCTGTAGTGTGTACAACATGTATGACCCTGTTCACCTGTAGTGTGTACAACATGTATGACTCTGTTCACCTGTAGTGTGTACAACATGTATGACCCTGTTCACCTGTAGTGTGTACAACATGTATGACCCTGTTCACCTGTAGTGTGTACAACATGTATGACTCTGTTCACCTGTAGTGTGTACAACATGTATGACTCTGTTCACCTGTAGTGTGTACAACATGTATGACTCTGTTCACCTGTAGTGTGTACAACATGTATGACCCTGTTCACCTGTAGTGTGTACAACATGTATGACTCTGTTCACCTGTAGTGTGTACAACATGTATGACTCTGTTCACCTGTAGTGTGTACAACATGTATGACCCTGTTCACCTGTAGTGTGTACAACATGTATGACTCTGTTCACCTGTAGTGTGTACAACATGTATGACTCTGTTCACCTGTAGTGTGTACAACATGTATGAATGTTACAATACATATCTTTAAAGGAGCTTTTCTCTAAAGGAGCTTTTTCTCACACTCTTCAGCAGAAGTCTCCACTTCAGTAGCACTTACATACACCAAACTTTCCACTTTCATTCCTCTCTATATTCTGAAGCTTTGTGCAGAGGGCTTTGTTCACATGTCACTCACAGCTCATGTTATACACGCTACACTCACTACATGCAGGAGATGCACAGAGTTCTGTGTGTTGACAGGATTTAGTGATTTATGGAGTGATACAAAGACAGATCCAGAATCTGTACAAACCTTTGACTATGTGAACAACATGAAACACTATTTTAAATAACCAAGGATTACTCGCCTTTAAGAAGTCAATGGGGGACAACAGGACTCTTGCTACATCCAAGGCCACGTTGCCTTGTCCCAGAATGACGGCGGTTTCACAGCTGAGGTCTGGACTCAGCTGAGTGGAAAAGATATTAGAGAGAAACTGAAATTAGGAAGTAGAAAGGAAGTCGGTCCTAGTTTTACTGTTCAAATTCATTTGCTTTTTATTGTGTTGTAAAAAAGTTTCATGTCAATAAAATTACATTTTAAGATACATGTTATGATTTTATTGAATCTTAAATGCCTAATAATAATAAAAAGTCTCATGGTGCGTTCACACGGAGCTTAACCGCGGCATCATTTGTGATTTTACCTTCATCAACCACGGCCGAACCAATCACAAACATCAACCGGCGGCACACAGCTCAGTGAAGTTCACCGGGCTGTGTTCACGGTCTCTAGAAAGTCACACGTCAGCTGAATTAATCTTGTTTACTACAGCGGTATGAACACAAAATTAACAGATTTAATTGCAATAAACGTATCAAAAGGAAGCCAAAATAAGTACATAGTGATGCCGATTATTAAAAAGTCTGACTTAATGCTTTGTCAGGTCTGACCGCAAGACGACACGCAAACAACTTTTAAAATGCTTGTTTTCTGAATGGAGTTTGGTTCGATCAGGGCTAAGCTAATATTGTAGCTCCATCAACACTCAAAATATGTCATTTGGGCAAAAATACAGCAGCGACTTTATTATTACTATATATTTATATATACTATTATTATTATTATTATTATTATTATACGAGCGTCATGCAGATTTTTCAACTCACGAAAATACGTGTCCGTGTGAACGCACCATTAAAGTGCAGATATTTAGTAGTGAGATTGCTAATTTTACAACAAAATCCTGCAAAATGACTTGGGAGGCTTGCTAAAGTTTAAAAAGGAGGAAAGAGGGATGAACAAGGAAAACCTCTCTGCAGCTGGGCAGCCCGTTGTACCAGCCCACAAAGTCTTTAGCAGCGTACACACCGGCCAAGTCTTCTCCCGGTACTCCCATACTCCTGTTCCCCTCTGCACCGTAACTCTACAAACAATGCAAAAGGATGCTGATGCACACATCTTGAGAACACTTCTTCTTAAAGGCGATTCCACTGCGCAGACGTGATGTTTCTGTCATGTTCTCACCAGTACGACTGCATGGTAAGCCTCCTGCAGCTCTGCGACGCTCACATCCTTCCCCACATTCACATTTCCAAAGAAACTACAGCGTGAGTGTTTGGCTGTCTGTGTGAAAGTGTTGATGACGTTCTGAGGAGAAAAAGATCACAATTATTAAACCTAAAATGAGTCAAGTTGCAGTTAACGGCCATGTCTGTCCAAACATGTGATGACCTTTGACCAGCAAACTCCGAGTCCAAGAGGACGTTTGAAGAAACACCCAGCAGGCGTTCTTCACACATCGCGTTTACGAAAATAGGACAAACAGACAAAGTTACTTTGCTGCTGAAAACGTAAAAACATTATGAGTCTTAGGAAACGTAGAAACCATGTTTGTGATGTGCGACTGCTAGTAATAAATACTGGCTCTCTATCTAAATGCCAAATGTGAACTTAAGCACTTTTCTGGGACAGTAATGTTAGCTCAGGTTGTTGCTCTGATAACTTAAAATCCAGACATGTAGGAGGTTTTCACCGAGAGCCTGAATTATCCACAGAGATCTCCTCCTCCACAAAACAAACATACTTAGTGATTAAAACAAGTACAAACACTGAATAAAGCAGTTTCACGTTAAAAATCAGAGTTCTACCAGTGGACACTGGGCGCAGCGGCTACGAGCTAAAGGCTAACGTCAAATATAGAGTTAAAAAGCACCAAGATGTAAAAAGTGAAAAACTGGACAAAAAGTGAATTTGCTCAAAGGGGATGCAACGGCATACAGGAGACCAGATGAGACTTAACAAAACATAAAACATGGAAATGTTTCATATTATACTATGAAGCGCATCATCTCTCCATGCACTCCTTCCTCACAGAGCTTGTTTTGATTGTTTCCGTATTGCATCACCTCATGTGGTCACACACTCCCACGTGTTCGCTTTAAATATCTTCTTTGTTTACACTAAGAAGTGACCGTTTGTTCTTTTCCATTATACGTGCCAGGGAATTTTACACACGCTCGACAGTTTGTCAGGTTTTAACAGGGGAAACTTTCATCACGCTACGCAACGACTTTAAGAAACAGGTTCTTCTCAGGAATGGGACCGATTATCTTGTTGTGTAAACGAGCCAAGTGTTGCCTCAGACATGCCTGAAGCTGAGCGTAAATGATCACTTTCAATCTCATGGCATTATGAACCCTGCGTTATGAACAGCGTACCACACATCCTGCAGACAAAAGGTTCTCTAACATATATTTAGGATCAAGGACCTTGACTTCAGGATGATCAGGGGCCACTCCGAACCGGACCAGTCCAAAGGGGACGGGCAGCCGCTCATAAATGTCCACCTCAACATCTGGACGGGCCTGTTGGACAGAAAGAAAAGACAATACGTGGATAATACGTGATAAGGCCGAGACCATTTAGGATTCAACGTTTTGTTTTTAGCCATGTTAGCGGTTTAGCTCAAAGTCTCGTTATCCAATAAACTCTGTTGAATTTGATGCGATTAAAGATATAAAGAATATCAGGACAGGTTCATTTCAGGTCCTCAGCTAAATATGCTAATTTACTAAATACAAAAGTTATACACAAGTTAAACTTTAAAAATGGAACCTGTGAAAGATAATTACTGTTGGAAATGTAACAATAAAGTAAGTGCTGTCCTTCCTTTGTCTTAACTCTTTCATGTGCGCTGATTTACAAAAGTCTTGGTTTGAAAAAGTGAATAAAAGGTTTAAATTACCACAAACATAAATCATCACAGAGCAACGTGGCAGCTTCTACAATGAACAAGGCCGAAGCTTTAAAGTGGAAATGCAGCAACACAAAGCCCTGCAGCTCATTTCCTGCTTCACCTCTGTGGTCGCAAGCATGAGTAACGGCAAGGCACCAGCTTAAGTACACAAGGGGGTGTGTGTGTGTGTGTGTGTGTGTGTGTGTGTGTGTGTGTGTGTGTGTGTGTGTGTGTGTGTGTGTGTGTGTGTGTGTGTGTGTGTGTGTGTGTGTGTGTGTGTGTGTGTGTGTGTGTGTGTTTTCTTAGACTTTGATTATGTGTTTAAGGTGAGCTTGAAGGTTGAAATGTTAAAACTACAAGCAGACGATATTTGGGGCCAGAGGTTTTTGTCCCGTCAGTTTAAAGACGAGAATATTCTAGAAACTAAAAACAGGAACGTTTTGTTTTACACTTTAATGTTTATTTACACAGTAGAAGAGTGTTTTCCATCTTCATCAATAAACATAATAATGATAACAGCAGGAGAGTAAAACACAACAGGATCTTAATATCTGTATATCCATCGTATAAAGATTTAACTAAATATATTTGTATCTGTTTACACTGTCGTTAACTTTATTGGGTGATTGTTGGAAATGTTTCTCCAGAATCTTTTCTAAATAACAATATGTCAATATCACATTATTTATTACAATCTAATGTATCAGTACATTACTTTATTTACATTTCATAACACTTTCTACTTCACTACATTTATGTTATCTTAGTGGAGTAATGATTAGTCGATCCGTGGATAACCAGAACAGGAAGTACCTTGATCAAATGCTGCGCGGTGTAGAAACCTGCCGGTCCGCTTCCTACGATGCACACCTTTGTACTGCAAGCCTTTCCACGCCCGGTTACACCTGCAGGATCAGTAAACTTTTATTTATTAGAGCCAAAGTGTTTATATAGTCCAGGTTTGTAAGTACAAGTGCCTGATATGGAAACCGTGTATATTATAAATAAAGCACATTGTAAATGTATTACAAGGTAAAAGACAATAAAGGTTTCTTTAATACTCCAGGTGAACCGTTTATCTTATTAGAAGATCAGATAAATGCATTAAGACATTTCACTTCATTTAAATTAAATTAAAGGTTAATTCCATAATTATTTTGGGTAAATATTATATTTAACTTTAAATAGTTTTTCTTGTCACTCAATTTTGTTTTAACTAAACTAAGGTTGCAAGAAATAATTGTGTATATCAATATATATTTAGTTTCTTAATGTTTTGATTGTTTGTTTTCGATTCTTAATTTATGCAAAGTAAGAAATTACAGTTTATCTGTATATTTCTATATATATTTTCATATAAATCCCCCATTTTTTAAATTGTATTTATGTTTTGATATTTTATAATATTTATATTGTAATATTTTAAACCGTATGTCTGTAAACTCTTTCATCAGGTTTACTACACCTTTTCAAAAATCAAATTCAAGCACTTTTAAGGCATTTCAAGGTGCATTTTCAAGCTTTTCCTGTTACCAGTGTCCACTACAGCTTGTTTCAGAAAGACTAAGTTAAGCATTAAGACATCATCCTTCATTTGCCCCACAATGGGGAAATGTGCAGGGTTACAGCAGCAAAGGGACAGACAATATAATATACTAAATAAATATAATAAGTAAGTCAGTTAAAAAACAATATAGGAAAAGGATTCAAATGATTGCACATATGATAGTGTACAAAATATTAATACTGCACATGAATGAATGAATTGGGAGTTTTGGTATGTACAATATTACATTTTTCTGATAAAAGTGATGCTTGGTACATTTGGTATATATGCCGAATTACTGAGTGAAGTCACCTTATTAAAAGGTGTCTAATCTTTTTTAAGCAAGTATGTAGCATTATCGAACAGCAACTTAGACAAATAATAATGGACTACTTTTTAAACTGGGTTTGGCGCAAGTTGCATTAACGGCTACACATTAAGCATTAAGTTGTGCCTCACCATTATGAAGTCGACTTATCCATGAACTTCTTCCTGAAGTCCACAACTTAGAACCGGAAGACAGCATTTTATGGCCGCTCATCGTCTTTAAAATCAAGAAATAGTTAAACCCACTGTGTTGATTTCCAGGTTTTTAATAAGCAGCTAAACATTCCTGCCTCTGCTTTGGACAGAGAGCAAAAGCCACGGTGAGAAACCCCGTTAATCTTTCCTGCGTTCTCAAGTAGCTAACTGAAGCTAACAACTAACTACATTAACGCGTGTCTCTATTATACTTTAATATGAACTTTATCACTACAGTTTTATCATCAAAACAGACTGTTTTCAAGGCTACACCGTGTGTGTAACACCTGGAACAATCCGTGTGGAACACCCACCATTCAGTACGTAAGTTCCACAGGAAGAATGTCCACTTTTTATTAAATGTTGCGATAAGATTGTACAAACAGCCATATTATTTGAAATAATAAAAAAGAAATATACTAATAATTATTATTAATATTATTATGGAATATGTTGGTGACGGACTTCTTCAGAAAAACACTTTTTAAAGTAAAAAATAGATCAAATAGATTTACCTTCGATAATAATAACATGTGTTGTTTTGAAGAATATATAATTCTCAAAGTCTTTCCAAAATATTATACAATATGGGCAACCATAAAACAGATGAATTGGAATTGGATGTAATTGGATGTTTATACATTTCTAAAGTTCTTAAACAGAACGGCCTAAGGATGCAAAATGAATGTCAGTGTGTACTTCACACCTTTAGATACCTGTGTGTTTGTGTGTTTACGTCTAGATGACAAAATGCTATTGCAAAATGCATATGTCCTGCACGCAGAAAGAGTTTCTTTATTAATACTATCAGTGCGTATTTGGTGCGTCGTGTGCTTATTCATACTATTGTTTGTGTGTACTTTACACATAATAAACTAACTGGCTAATAAACTACATTTTTAAAAGAGTTTTGCAAGAGATGTATAACATTTTGCTGGTTTGCTGTAAGGTTTTGGGTTTAGTGTGTATAGTTTTGCAAAGATAGCCAATCATTTCAAAGATAGTGCCTAACGTTGGCCCATCAGATGTTTTTTTAGTTAAAAGCTAAATTAAAATAAATGAAAAAAGAAAAGTAAATACAATTATAATATAAATCATAAGAAATGCATTTTTTATGGGAGGTAAAAATGTAAGATTTATTTTTTTATAATCTGAACATGGCGGCAGGAAGTCAGTTTGGTGAGAGTGTGTTGAGAAAACAAAAAGAGGCAGAGACAGTGGCACACGGACAAAATGCCTTTCAATGAATTCTACTTGTGATATTAGAACAATCATTTACAATGAAATAAAATACAATAGATTTCTGCTCTTGGACCCACCATTAAGTTTCAGTTTGGACACTGCTGGTCTAAGCAAAGAGAAAAGAATGTAATATTCAACACATATTTCCTAATACGTCTGTTGGTGCATCTACTTATAATATCTTCACCATTTATATAAAGAGTGCACACACATCTCGGTTGTGCAGTTAACTTTCAATACTAAAACATATGTAATTTGGAGGCAGATGTTCTCGTCTTGTTCCAGGATGAAGATGTAGTTGTGGGAATTGTTAAAATCGTTTTTAGGCTCTTCAAAGGAACAGCAAAATGATTTAATGCACATATCAGACAGAAAAGATCAAACTCTATTCATGAGACACAAAGGAAACAGAATAAATGCAACATATATAGAATAACTAACTGCTTTTTTCACACGCAGCGCACCTGTACACGCCACATGAGCCAGGATGTGGTGGCTCAATCACTTTTCTGCAAGCAAAACACAATTTGTGTATTATAGAGGAAATGGAAAGCACAGAAAGAGATTTCCTGGGCGACGAAGCTGCTGACTCAAAATCAATCCCTTGAATGTACCGTTGGTGTTACAGAATGCCCCTGAAGTCCAAAGTATTTACAGATGTGACTAAGTAGGGACTGTGTTGAGGACAGACGTGCTGAGGCCTGTCAGGTCTGGGTGGTTTTACAGCTCTGGCCGGTCTGAAGCTCTTTGTAAACTGCAGAACACAAAAGAAAAACACAATCATTTGAACGGTGTTGTCTTTGCAGGATAATGACAGCAAGTCCAATTGTCTTATTCTTTATTTGTTCAAGCTCTCTCAATATATTAATACATAATTAGTCTTCAAGCTTTAATCATTTGTTATCTTTTTATCCTTGGTGTTTATTTTATTGACTTTTATTTATTTCTTTTCAACATTTCTTTGTTATAATTTTGAGTCTTGCAAAATTGTATCTATTTCTTTGAGTTGTATTTGTCTGTGGTGTTTAAATCTTTCTCCGTGCAGCACTTTGAGTGTTTGTATGAAAGGTGCTGTAAAGGAAAGTGAATTACTCGTTTGCATTTCCGGATCCATATTCCAATTAAGAGGAACACTATGACGGCGAAAGCTGTCGCAATGAAGGCAATCAAGATGAAATTCAAAACGTGGTCGCTGCATTGTTCCTGTGGATCTCCGTCTGTGAGGGGAAGTAGCAGAGGAAGAACGTTAAAGGGAGACAGGTGAACAGGGTCGAAGCCTTTTGTTTTTATAACTCAAATAAATGATGTTCACCTGCCACAATAATAACGGTGCCATTGCTGGGTATTTTTTCGAGTTGCAACAGTGTGTGACATGTAGCTCCAGCTGCAGAAGTACAGGCCCGTGTCCTCCAGCCCCAGCAGAGACAGCCGTAAGATGAAGCCACAGCCCTCCTCCGTGTGCCGGTCTGCAGCTACATGAATTCGGCCTTTAAACTCTTGAGCTGTCGTGTTCTTGATCAACGTTCCGTTTTTCAAATCCAGGTACACAACGTCCGGTTTACCATGAAAACTCCTCTGCAGGGTTAAACCCATCGGGTTGGACAAAGACGTGGAGCATCTGATCTCAGCAGATGAGTTGACCCTCATCCGACAGAGGGACATGGGATCTTGAGAAACTGTCAAAATAAAGTAATTTTTAATGATCAATTCAGGGAATCCATGAAGAAGCTTAAGAACAATTTTGATGGTAATTGTACTTTCAGTGAAATGTTGTTCACTCGGCTACGTTCATCGGACTCGTTACCTTTTAGAAGTTTTACTTAAAAAAACATGATAAGCTGACATTTGAAATGCACAGGCCCCTCCCCCCTCTCGTATTAGGGACTGTTGCAAAAACGAATCAGCTGTTACACATCATAGTTAAAAGTAAGAAGATTTGTTAAAACACAGAAAGAAGAAATGCCACCAAAGAAGTTTGGAAGTTTTATTTTTGGTCGTATTTGTCGCTGCATGGACACCAAGAAGGCTGCTTCATGCAGCTGTGGGTGTGGGGGTTGGTCCCGAGTCACCTTCCATTTAAATTATGACTTTATTATACAAGTACTGGTGGACTGGAGAAGTTTACCTCCTAACCTCTTCTGAGGTTTCCTTTAGCAAAGCACCAAACCACCTGACGACCACGGCAGCCCCCTCACTCCATAATGCATGTGTGTGCGTGTGTGTGAGTGCGTGTGCATGTGCATGTGTGTGTTTGCATGTGTGTGCGTGTGTGTGCATGTGTTTGCATGTGTGTGTGTGCATGTGTGTGTGTGTGCGTGTGTGTGCATGTGTTTGCATGTGTGTGTGTGCATGTGTGTGTGTGTGCATGTGTGTGCGTGTGTGTGTGCATGTGTGTGCATGTGTTTGCATGTGTGTGTGTGCATGTGTGTGTGTGCATGTGTGTGCGTGTGTGTGTGCATGTGTTTGCATGTGTGTGCATGTGTTTGCATGGGTGTGTGTGCATGTGTGTGCATGTGTGTGCATGTGTGTGTGTGTGTGTGTGTGCATGTGTGTGAATGTGTGTGCATAATAATATTATATATATTATATAATATATATATTATATATAATAATATTATATATATTATATAATATATATATTATATATAATAATATTATATATATTATATAATATATATAATATTATTATATATATTATATAATATTAGAGAAAAGTCTTTTTAATTAATACAAAGTTGGAGGAACCAAGGGACTAATATTGTTGCCGTAGGGGTGACTCGAAATCTAAAGGTACACATAACCTGGTACGTGATGTGATGTGATGTGATGCGATGCGATGTGATGCGACGCGATGCGATGCGATGAGATGCGATGCGATGTGATGTGATGTGATGTGATGCGATGCGATGTGATGCGACGCGATGCGATGCGATGAGATGCGATGCGATGTGATGCGACGCGATGCGATGCGATGAGATGCGATGCGATGTGATGTGATTCGATGTGATGCGATGCGATGCGATGCGATGTGATGTGATTCGATGTGATGCGATGCGATGCGATGCGATGCGATGCGATGTGATGTGATGCGATGCGATGTGATGTGATGCGATGCGATGTGATGTGATTCGATGTGATGCGATGCGATGCGATGCGATGCGATGCGATGTGATGTGATGCGATGTGATGTGATGCGATGCGATGTGATGTGGCATTAAAGTGCTGTATGTGAAGCGTTGCACTTCTTCTGCTCCGCTGCAGCTCAGAAGCAGTTTTTGTGCTTTTGTTGCATTACATTTAAATATAACTTTAGTTGCGTTGAAGAACCAGATTTGGGTTCATGGTGCTTTTGCTTTCGTGAAGTGTGAGAAGTATCTGAAGACTTCGTCCACCACAGTTCATCATCATCATAATGCATTCAAAGAAACGTATCTTTATGATGTACGTGTGATATTATTTTATTCATCTATGTATTTATTTGTTATTTGTATTTTTTCTGCAGAAATAGTACTGCTACTTTTGATGCTGTAAGTACACGTTGCTGATGAAATAACGTTTAACTAAGCACGCTTTTAAATACTTTGTTGTATTAAAGACTCAATACGGATTGTACTACTTTTACATTCACTGCACAACCAGGGGGAGGCTGCTGACAAACAGGAAGCGATGACTCACCTTTCAAGATATCTTCATTGTCTTGGATCTTAAATTAAACACAGTTTTCCCTCCTTTCCCTCTGTCACACACACTCACCTGTCCAGGTGCTGAGCAGAACCTCAGCAGGTATGCAGAGTAAGCCCAACACGCAGCTCCACCACTGGGCCTTCATCCCTCACGCTGGGCTGCAGGCGGGCTACCACCACAGACGCAGAGCCAGACTGACAGGCTGACTGCCACAGTGTGGTGTACAAAGGAAATGTGACTCTTAGTCTCTGTGTGTGTGTATGTGTGTGTGTGTGTGTGTGTGTGTGCATTAGATCAAAGCATCAGTAAAGAGGTAACCTACAGTATACCCAGCCTACATCGATCCCTCCTCTCACACGATACAACAACACATCGACTTTTGATTCGTTCTGTTGTCGTGGATATGTATCGCTCACAACATTGTGGTATGAAACAGAGAGGAATCAATAAAGCACAGACACAGATATAGTTGATTAATTATTATTTTAATGACAATAACAAACAATAATAATGAGAACACTACCTGCTTCCAAGCACAACCGCGTAGTGTCCCAACTCACAAAGAGACTCTGAACCTTATATTTGAGTTCTTAATGAACACACACACCTTGTCTCCCAAGCATACGTTGAGGCACATATGATCATGACACCAACATAATCTAAAACAGAAGGTCACTTCCTCATGATCATTAACAGGTTCCCTTAACTTCTTTAGAGCATGGAGTCCATGTCAGTCATGTCAAGTTATGCACATATGGCATGGGTCACACTCAGGGCTACATAGGTCATACATTGCAAACTTAATAAATAAGTTATTTAAATAATTAATAACAAATATTTTAACACTTTACTTGTTTTTATTGTAGAATTAATTGAGTGACATGAAAGGCTTCGTATTGCTTTTCTAGAAAGTAAGTTTATTACTTTAATTGACAGGGACAGTGCATATTAATAACAGTTCTGTTCACCAGAAAGGCCCCGGGCAAGCAATAGTTAAAAACACAGAAAATACAATCAACGGGTAAAAGCAGTGAAACAAAACCCAGAGACCGAGTCTGCACTACAGAGACTTAAACAGCTGTTATAACACAATGTCAGGTGAACTACAGATATTATGTGCAGTGACTATGATAAGTAGGAGCAGCTCGTACACTAAGCACAGTAATGACATAAACCAACACGAGACGTACACCGCCTGATAAGTGCTAATGTTTGCAAAGCCTGGGAACTATGACTAAACATGTGCGCATTAAATCAGTCAAATCAATATATTTACATGGCTCAATCTGTACAAAGACCTCAAAGAACTCCAGTAGAAAGATGCACAAAGCTACATACTCACGGAGCATTGAAAGAAGTCCCTCAAAGACACACGTACCAACAAAGAAGAGACTCAAAACAACTACAAATGAAACAAACTATAACTACAAAGAGACCAAAACGATTACAAAGAGGCTGAACAAGTGCAAAGGGAGCGTCTCCTGTTCCTGTGTAGAGGATGCTGTGGGGCCTTTTGCATGTCCGTGGCCAGGGGCCCATTGGCTCATAATCCGCCCATGACTACACCGCCAGCAGTGGTGAGGAATAAATTAACAACACACACACACACACCGACACACACACAAACACACAAACACACACACACACACACAGATGCTAAAACCACAATTTCAGTATTTGTCACACAATCAGCAAGTCTTCCCTCCACGCTGCAGCGTAACCGAAGTCTCCTTCAGTCGTTTCCATCTTGATTCGTTTAATTATTGTCTTTCTAAACAGGAAAATGCCTAAAGCCACGGCGGTGACGAGAACAACCAAGGTCACGGTAACAACGGTGAGCTTTTCAGGCTTTTCAGGCTTTTCAGGCTTTTCAGGCTCGACACCTGAAAAAAAAAAGAGAACTTATCTTAACATGTACGAACAACACTTTCAAGTTATAGAAATGGATGATAATGATGCACAAACAGTTGTTAATAGACTTAAGGACACTGGACTCACTGCGGATGACTTGTATAAAAACAGATGTTTTAAGGATACCACAGTGTGTCTTGACTGTAATGCTGTAATTATCCGACTCCATGATATTTGAGATGGTCAATGACACATAAGTCCGATAATCCCATTCGCAGATGTAATTCCTCGAGCCGCTGTCACAAGGTATTGTGCCATCTGTGTTGTTCCAGATATATCGTTCACCTGTACAGCCCTTTTCAAAGGAATACTCAATAGTACAGTTTATGGTGTTTATTGTCCCCGCTTCTTCAGCAACCTTTGTGTTGTTGCACTTCAGTGTCCCTACAAGATGAGAATACAAAAGGGTGCTAAGTTATATGATTTTACAATATACACATAAATACATATAGTATATTTATTGCAAAATAACATACCCTCAGCTGATATGGCACAGCTTTGTAGAAGAGCAGCAGCGTAGAGCAGAGTCGAGCACAACCACAGGCCGGACATCTTGGAAGTTTCACTGTCGGCAGAATCTGGAAAACATCAAAAATCTAAAGTAAAAACAAGACGCAGCTGATACTGTGTTACAGCCAGGTGTCTATGAGGTCCGCAGTCAGTGTATTACTTACAGTCGATGCAGTTTGTAGAAGGGTTAGGTGAACAGGGTCATACATGTTTGTACACACTACAGGTGAACAGCGTCATACATGTTGTACACACTACAGGTGAACAGAGTCATACATGTTGTACACACTACAGGTGAACTAGCGTCATACATGTTGTACCACACTACAGGTGAACAGGGTCATACATGTTGTACACACTACAGGTGAACAGCGTCATACATGTTGGTACACACTACAGGTGAACAGGGTCATACATGTTGTACACACTACAGGTGAACAGAGGGTCATACATGTTGTACACACTACAGGTGAACAGAGTCATACATGTTGTACACACTACAGGTGAACAGGGTCATACATGTTGTACACACTACAGGTGAACAGGGTCATACATGTTGTACACACTACAGGTATGTGTACACTACAGGTAGGTCATACATGTTGTACACACTACAGGTGAACAGAGTCATACATGTTGTACACACTACAGGTGAACAGGGTCATACATGTTGTACACACTACAGGTGAACAGAGTCATACATGTTGTACACACTACAGGTGAACAGAGTCAACATGTTGTACACACTACAGGTGAACAGAGTCATACATGTTGTACACACTACAGGTGAACAGAGTCATACATGTTGTACACACTACAGGTGAACAGAGTCATACATGTTGTACACACTACAGGTGAACAGAGTCATACATGTTGTACACACTACAGGTGAACAGAGTCATACATGTTGTACACACTACAGGTGAACAGAGTCATACATGTTGTACACACTACAGGTGAACAGAGTCATACATGTTGTACACACTACAGGTGAACAGAGTCATACATGTTGTACACACTACAGGTGAACAGAGTCATACATGTTGTACACACTACAGGTGAACAGGGTCATACATGTTGTACACACTACAGGTGAACAGAGTCATACATGTTGTACACACTACAGGTGAACAGAGTCATACATGTTGTACACACTACAGGTGAACAGGGTCATACATGTTGTACACACTACAGGTGAACAGAGTCATACATGTTGTACACACTACAGGTGAACAGAGTCATACATGTTGTACACACTACAGGTGAACAGAGTCATACATGTTGTACACACTACAGGTGAACAGGGTCATACATGTTGTACACACTACAGGTGAACAGGGTCATACATGTTGTACACACTACAGGTGAACAGAGTCATACATGTTGTACACACTACAGGTGAACAGAGTCATACATGTTGTACACACTACAGGTGAACAGGGTCATACATGTTGTACACACTACAGGTGAACAGGGTCATACATGTTGTACACACTACAGGTGAACAGAGTCATACATGTTGTACACACTACAGGTGAACAGGGTCATACATGTTGTACACACTACAGGTGAACAGAGTCATACATGTTGTACACACTACAGGTGAACAGAGTCAAACATGTAACTAACAGATATCATGAAGCTTCCCCACTTCATGACTCACATCAACACAAGTTTATATTACAAGTGTTTAATATGTACATGAGGCGTTATGTAATGTAGCTGTGGAGAGTTTACATCTACACACACAGTTACAAACACAACTGACGCTCGTCGCTGCCTGACGCACGAATCCGTTGAGCTAGCCTCAACTTTTGTGGCACGGCGAACCAATCATATGTTTTTATATATATATAAAAAATATATAAAAATGTTTTATACATTTTAAAACAACAATATTTATAATCCTATCTTTAAATATATAACATTAATGTTTCACTTATGTAGATTTATTTAAAGATTTTCTTTCTATTGCTACTATTACAAATTATTTTCGACTGTACACTAACTGCAGCCCTCAGCAAACATATTATCTTTCATTTTAAAACCATCAATCAGCTTCTGCGTGACTCATCAAGTGCAGAAAAACAATTAAAAGCACACCGTTTCAGACTTTCAGACAAATATTCACACAGAAAGAGAGCTTACCTCAAAGAGAACTCCCATCTAACGTGAGCGAATGATTAATAAATCATGAATCATGAAAGGTGAGTGTGACTCAACCCACATGCCACACATCGGGGAATTCCACAGTGAGAGTTGTGAAACAATACACGCAAACATGGAAAGATTAAAGGGAGAAAAGGAAAGCCAAACAAGGGAGAGAACTGTTGCTCCAAATGGAATTTTATTAACAGATATCACAATGAAACAGTTCATTACTTACAGTAGGACACATATTTTATACATATATATATATATATATATATATATATATATATATATATATATATATACATATATATACACAGCGTGTATAAACTTCAGCTCTGAGTGACATGTGAACAAAGTGTGAAGTAAATTACTGATTGTATTAATCCACACTTGAAAGACTATCATAAGTATTTGTCTACCTCAATCAATATGTATTTCTGCACTGAATGTATTACGAGCATAATATTGAATGTAAGAGCAATAGGAACACTTCCCCTTTAAGAGAACAGGTCAACAACCATCACTTCCTGACTCTGCTGACGGAGGAGCGTGATGGCACCAACGGGGACCAATGAGGAGAAGGTTAACGCCTCCTCCATGTGTTAGATGTGATGTTTATGATCTTTTGTCCAACACTTTGAGCAGACCGTCAGACAGCAACCTGGGTGTTTCTTAGCCATGCAGTCTGTGCAGACGGTGATGTGATTAGTGTTCTCAGCTGAGAGTATGCTCCATGTTTGACTTATCCCGTTAATAAATATATCGATTTAATAAGAAAATTGCTGTTTTGATTCGACATTCAAGCTCCGAGTTCTTCATCTTTTTCCTCAACAAAAGCCCTCTGCACAAAGCTTCAGAATATAGAGAGGAATGAAAGTGGAAAGTTTGGTGTATGTAAGTGCTACTGAAGTGGAGACTTCTGCTGAAGAGTGTGAGAAAAAGCTCCTTTAGAGAAAAGCTCCTTTAAAGATATGTATTGTAACATTCATACATGTTGTACACACTACAGGTGAACAGAGTCATACATGTTGTACACACTACAGGTGAACAGAGTCATACATGTTGTACACACTACAGGTGAACAGAGTCATACATGTTGTACACACTACAGGTGAACAGAGGTCATACATGTTGTACACACTACAGGTGAACAGAGTCATACATGTTGTACACACTACAGGTGAGCAGAGGTCATACATGTTGTACACACTACAGGTGAACAGGTCATACATGTTGTACACACTACAGGTGAACAGGGTCATACATGTTGTACACACTACAGGTGAACAGAGTCATACATGTTGTACACTACAGGTGAACAGAGTCATACATGTTGTACACACTACAGGTGAACAGAGTCATACATGTTGTACACACTACAGGTGAACAGAGTCATACATGTTGTACACACTACAGGTGAACAGAGTCATACATGTTGTACACACTACAGGTGAACAGGGTCATACATGTTGTACACACTACAGGTGAACAGGGTCATACATGTTGTACACACTACAGGTGAACAGGGTCATACATGTTGTACACACTACAGGTGAACAGAGTCATACATGTTGTACACACTACAGGTGAACAGAGTCATACATGTTGTACACACTACAGGTGAACAGAGTCATACATGTTGTACACACTACAGGTGAACAGAGTCATACATGTTGTACACACTACAGTGAACAGGGTCATACATGTTGTACACACTACAGGTGAACAGAGTCATACATGTTGTACACACTACAGGTGAACAGAGTCATACATGTTGTACACACTACAGGTGAACAGGGTCATACATGTTGTACACACTACAGGTGAACAGAGTCATACATGTTGTACACACTACAGGTGAACAGAGTCATACATGTTGTACACACTACAGGTGAACAGAGTCATACATGTTGTACACACTACAGGTGAACAGAGTCATACATGTTGTACACACTACAGGTGAACAGGGTCATACATGTTGTACACACTACAGGTGAACAGGGTCATACATGTTGTACACACTACAGGTGAACAGGGTCATACATGTTGTACACACTACAGGTGAACAGGGTCATACATGTTGTACACACTACAGGTGAACAGAGTCATACATGTTGTACACACTACAGGTGAACAGAGTCATACATGTTGTACACACTACAGGTGAACAGAGTCATACATGTTGTACACACAGGTGAACAGGGTCATACATGTTGTACACACTACAGGTGAACAAGAGTCATACATGTTGTTACACACTACAGGTGAACAGAGTCATACATGTTGTACACACTACAGGTGAACAGGGTCATACATGTTGTACACACTACAGGTGAACAGTCATACATGTTGTACACTACAGGTGAACAGAGGTCATACATGTTGTACACACTACAGGTGAACAGAGTCATACATGTTGTACACACTACAGGTGAACAGAGTCATACATGTTGTACACACTACAGGTGAACAGAGTCATACATGTTGTACACACTACAAGGTGAACAGGGTCATACATGTTGTACACACTACAGGTGAACAGAGTCATACATGTTGTACACACTGACAGGTGAACAGGGTCATACATGTTGTACACACTACAGGTGAACAGGTCATACATGTTGACAACACTACAGGTGAACAGGGTCATACATGTTGTACACACTACAGGTGAACAGAGTCATACATGTTGTACACACTACAGGTGAAGACTTACAGGAGTAACACTACATGTTTACACACTACAGGTGAACAGAGTCATACATGTTGTACACACTACAGGTGAACAGAGGTCATACATGTTGTACACACTACAGGTGAACAGAGTCATACATGTTGTACACACTACAGGTGAACAGGGTCATACATGTTGTACACACTACAGGTGAACAGGGTCATACATGTTGTACACACTACAGGTGAACAGAGTCATACATGTTGTACACACTACAGGTGAACAGGGTCATACATGTTGTACACACTACAGGTGAACAGGGTCATACATGTTGTACACACTACAGGTGAACAGAGTCATACATGTTGTACACACTACAGGTGAACAGAGTCATACATGTTGTACACACTACAGGTGAACAGAGTCATACATGTTGTACACACTACAGGTGAACAGGGTCATACATGTTGTACACACTACAGGTGAACAGGGTCATACATGTTGTACACACTACAGGTGAACAGGGTCATACATGTTGTACACACTACAGGTGAACAGGTCATACATGTTGTACACACTACAGGTGAACAGGGTCATACATGTTGTACACACTACAGGTGAACAGGGTCATACATGTTGTACACACTACAGGTGAACAGGTCATACATGTTGTACACACTACAGGTGAACAGAGTCATACATGTTGTACACACTACAGGTGAACAGAGTCATACATGTTGTACACACTACAGGTGAACAGGGTCATACATGTTGTACACACTACAGGTGAACAGGGTCATACATGTTGTACACACTACAGGTGAACAGGGTCATACATGTTGTACACACTACAGGTGAACAGAGTCATACATGTTGTACACACTACAGGTGAACAGGTCATACATGTTGTACACACTACAGGTGAACAGAGTCATACATGTTGTACACACTACAGGTGAACAGAGTCATACATGTTGTACACACTACAGGTGAACAGAGTCATACATGTTGTACACACTACAGGTGAACAGAGTCATACATGTTGTACACACTACAGGTGAACAGGGTCATACATGTTGTACACACTACAGGTGAACAGAGTCATACATGTTGTACACACTACAGGTGAACAGAGTCATACATGTTGTACACACTACAGGTGAACAGGGTCATACATGTTGTACACACTACAGGTGAACAGGGTCATACATGTTGTACACACTACAGGTGAACAGAGTCATACATGTTGTACACACTACAGGTGAACAGAGTCATACATGTTGTACACACTACAGGTGAACAGAGTCATACATGTTGTACACACTACAGGTGAACAGGGTCATACATGTAACTAACAGATATCAGCATGAAGCTTCCCCACTTCATCTGATAATAATAATAATAATTATAATAATAATAAGCTTTATTTGTATAGCCCCTTTCATACAAGAATTGCAGCTCAAAGTGCTTCACAGCAAAAACAATTAGTAGAGTATTAGAATAAGAGCATTTACAGAACAATAATCACAGTGTAGATGTACATGAGTCTGAAGTACCATTATACAAATAGAAGAATTAAAATTGATGTTTGATGGTTTTAGAAACCTTGTGTAACCCTCTTCTGTAAAAACCTTCAGAATATAGATATATAACATAATAGAGAGAAAAGCAGATTGTATATTTTTCAGATTTTATTGAATCAGAGTTTAGATGTTTACATTAAATTAATGTGGGAGAACCGGAGCACCGGAGAAAACCCGTACGAATCGCCACAGTAGACAGACAAACTCACCACGTGAGGCAGGACTGGAGCTCTATATGGCGTTCACTTTGAAGGGAAAGAGAGAGCCCTGGCAATTCTTTCTTCGCAGATGAATATCTAATCTCTGCACTGAATGTGGGAGAACCCGGAGACACGTTTCACTGCTTGTGTTCTCCTCGTTTTCTCCTCGTGTTCTGCTCGTGTTCTGCTCGTGTTCTCCTCGTGTTCTGCTTGTGTTCTGCTCGTGTTCTGCTTGTGTTCTCCTCGTGTTCTGCTCGTGTTCTGCTGCTCGTGTTCTGCTGCTCGTGTTCTGCTCGTGTTCTGCTCGTGTTCTGCTCGTCCCCTGATTGGTATCCTGATCGTATTTTTGTATTTTGTCAGCTTCGGCTTTATTTTCAATAAAGCTCGCTTTCTGTTAAGACCTCGTCCAGAGTACTGCATTTGGGTCCTCACCTTCACCCCAGCGTGACACTCGCCTCATGTTTAAATAGTCCTGTCGCCCCTTGTCTTGTGCCAGTTCGCACTTGTTCCTGTGTTGTGAGTCTCGTTCTAGTGATCAGGTCAGTTTAGCTTTTTTCACGTGTCTCTTTGTGAGAGGCTTTTGTTTTGTATTTAGATTTTTGATATCCTCTGAGGGATATTTTGTTTGTGTCATCCTTATGAGTGAGTCTTTATTTTGATTGTTTGTATTCCTCCTTGTGAGAGCTATTGTTTTGTACTTTGTTTGCAGTAAAGCATTTTATTTTGTTACTTTACATCCGTCTCAGAGTCGTGTATTTGAGTTCACCATTCTTGTGTCTTACATAAGAGAATCCAATAATTTACAGACATTGATGACGGCTTTGCCTGCAGATAAGAGGAACTTGCAGATGGCGCCACATGGTTTTGGCAGTGTCATCAGGTGACTTTTAACGGTAGAGGCAATTAAGTCTTCAAGTGCTGGTTCCTGTAAATTCATGTAGACCAGCACCATTTCTGCAGAGCGCCACTTCTTACACAACTTCTTGTAAACGGCCTTGTCGCGGTTTTTGAACGTTTCCGGGGTGGTGACAAAATGTACGCCTTCGAGTTCGACCCATGTTCTTTTAAAGAGACAATTGATGATGGCCTTGGGGTTTGAAGTGGTCACGCTCACTTTTGCTTTTTTGAATGTCCGAGAAACTAGCTTCTCTACGAATACCTTGACGGACATTTTGTTTATCGTTTGCTGTGCTTTGTCACTCTGTGAAGATTTGGCAGGTGCCACCTTACGCACTGAGCCCGCCACTGAAACAGAATGTGCGCTCTTGTCGACTACGATGACCTTTGGTAACTGCTTTGGCGACAGTGACTCAGTGGATATTATAGTGCGTTTCACCCTCTGACTGCGTTTGCCGACCTGAGTGTTTGTCCACCAGCGCATCCGCACCAGAAAATTTCCACGATTACTCTGGATTTCGGCGTACATGTCGGCATGTGCTTCAGGAACTGGCTCTGGCATAATCTCGGGTGCCGGGTCACGTGCGATGTGACAATAGATGAGCTCACTAAGTCTTTTCGTGAATGCCACAACTTTACTGCTGGACATATTCTTAAACTTCTTAAACATGGAAACCTTATTTCCATCCTGTGGTTTTGCATCATCCTCGGTCAGAAGCAGAGCGTCAACTTTAGCCATCAGTGACTTTGTTGACTCCCTGCTTTCAACTTTGGCGTCCGGGTAGAATTTAGCCTTTAGTTGTGAAACCATTTGATGAATTGAAGCTTTGGCAAAGCGTTTTGTAAAGCAGCTCTTGATCTTGCTCCCTATTCCCATCAGACATTTTTTGCTTATCTTCTTTTACTCGGATGTTGGATTCGTAGCATCTGTGTCCTCCAAACTCTGCACTTTAGCGATTAACTGAGCAATATCTTCTGCAACAATTACAATCTCCAGAGAGCTTTCAGATTGCATTAGGTCATACTCCATGTCCGACACGTCATCCAAAAGAGTTTCAACAATCTCGCTCACCTCCTTGCCAATCAATTCTTGGAGAGATTTAATTTTAGCGATCTCAAGCACAAAGTCCCCCGATGAGACCTTCAGGATCCTAACCAATGACTCGGAGTGCTCATCTATCTGCTCCATATCCTCCAGCTTTAGTTCGTCCTGGGAGGTTGTCTGACTTGATCTCTTTCTATGTGGTTTATGTGGTGAGGGCAACCTTTTTACTTTGGCTGTGAATGCCCTCAACATTCTGCAGGCTTGAACCACCATAATGTTAAGTCTGTAGGGGTGTGTGATGCGCTGGTAAATGACAGGCTCTGCTGTGCGTGCAGTATTGGTGGTAGCAGAGTTTGCGATTTCTTTTTCACAATATAATCCATCAAACGCTTCGAGCGGACGGCCTCAGCTTGGTCGTTAAGGAAAAACTCTGCAAAACTCTGAGAGAGAATGTCGACCAGACCGGGCCGACCACGCTCCTCAGACACCTCTACATCTTTGCTCCCTGGAGCGGGCCTGAAGGTTTTGGACACACATGTAATTATGTCCAAAAACAATTCTGCCAACATGACTCTAATGGCCTCATCTGGGATGCCTAAATGCAACAACCCCCATTGATTTGATGTCATGCTTTTAAAAAAGGCATCAATTAGTGTAGTACACTTTTGTAACGTCTCCATGTCCTGTGTCTGTGGTCTGTCCATGGTGGATGTACCTTCGTCAGGAGTGGGGAAGGATAAGTGTAGTAGTTACTGAACTTGTTGTAATGTGTCTGCATAGTTATCACTTAGCGGTCTGTTAGTGTAACACTGACAGCGGTCTGTTAGTGTAACACTGACAGCGGTCTGTTAGTGTAACACTGACAGCGGTCTGTTAGTGTAACACTGAACGTGGTCTGTTAGTGTAACACTGAAAGCGATCTGTGGTCTGTTAGTGTAACACTGAACGTGGTCTGTTAGTGTAACACTGAACGTGGTCTGTTAGTGTAACACTGAACGTGGTCTGTTAGTGTAACACTGAAAGCGGTCTGTTAGTGTAACACTGAACGTGGTCTGTTAGTGTAACACTGAAAGCGGTTTGTTAGTGTAACACTGAAAGCGGTCTGTTAGTGTAACACTGAAAGCGGTTTGTTAGTGTAACACTGAAAGCGGTTTGTTAGTGTAACACTGAACGTGGTCTGTTAGTGTCACACTGAACGCTGTCTGTTAGTGTCACACTGAACGTGGTCTGTTAGTGTAACACTGAAAGTGGTCTGTTAGTGTAACACTGAAAGTGGTCTGTTAGTGTAACACTGAAAGTGGTCTGTTAGTGTCACACTGAACGTGGTCTGTTAGTGTCACACTGAACGCGGTCTGTTAGTGTCACACTGAACGCGGTCTGTTAGTGTCACACTGAACGCGGTCTGTTAGTGTCACACTGAACGTGGTCTGTTAGTGTAACACTGAAAGTGGTCTGTTAGTGTAACACTGAAAGTGGTCTGTTAGTGTAACACTGAACGCGGTTTGTTAGTGTAACACTGAAAGTGGTCTGTTAGTGTAACACTGAACGCGGTCTGTTAGTGTCACACTGAACGCGGTCTGTTAGTGTCACACTGAACGTGGTCTGTTAGTGTAACACTGAACGCGGTCTGTTAGTGTCACACTGAAAGTGGTCTGTTAGTGTAACACTGAAAGTGGTCTGTTAGTGTAACACTGAACGCGGTTTGTTAGTGTCACACTGAACGTGGTCTGTGGTCTTTACAAAGTGTTTAACAAGTTGCAACTTTATAATAAATAATGTTTATAGACGATTTACAAAACAAGTATTAGCCATTAACAAAGTGTTACAAATATCTGCTCCCTAATGTTTACAGAAGTTTCATTTAATCTTAATTTAGTTTAATTAACCATCAGTTGACCATTTATTAATTATTATAAAGTGTTACTGAGCACCTTATTGTTGCTGCCTTCATGCTCCACCCCGTCTTTAACTGGATCTGCAGTAATAGATTGATAATGTGCACACTCAGCAAAAACACTAAATAAATATACAAAACAAATATTTGGCCATGTATATGCAGGTATTCATATCTTACTGTTGTTGCGCTAACAGCTGCAGGCATTACGCATAGTTAGAATAAATATGCAGGTTTCTCTATTAGACTGATATATTTGTGTCCTATACGTTTTCTCCACCAGCTGCAGCTTAAACACCTTCTGCCAGAAAGCAAAGAAGCATATTTTCTAAAATCTTAACCTATTCCTTTAATGCTTAAGTAATGTCTGACCAACAATCCAAATATAATAAATGACCAATAATAGAATAAAGAAAAGCATGAAGCAGCTTTCGAAGGCTCAAATCAGTCAAATGACAAAAAGAACAATCATATTTTCTCATTTATTTCGAAGTCATTGAGCGGTAAGTGGTTCTGAGATATCCAAATACAATTAACTTTAATGGAATTTTATTTAGCTCACCGCTGGATAATGCACAGACCTCCAGTTCAGAAGTTTATTATAACTTTAACGTTAAAAGCTGTTAACAGAGTGTTGTGTGGATTACCAGCAGCACGAATGTCAAAGAACTTCCACATCATCCACACACAGAAATAAGACTTTGTTTGTCAGAATACTTTAGTGCTCGACATGTGACGTGCACGTTTGATCTTGTAAAACAAAAAAGGACAAAACAACAACATACAACTTTCAAAATACTACTTTGTGGAATGGGAACAAAGTGACGTAATGAAATCATCATCTGTAAATAATTACTCTAAAACGCCAATTCATACGTTCTGCGTTCGCACGTGCAGCTCAACATCTGTGACTGCGCATGCTCCCGTTTCACTCCACACTCACGTCCAGAAGAGAAGAAGAAAGTAATAACTGATGGTTTTGAGTTATTATTTGAGGAGATGGACCTGAACCCTCAGTTGTAGTATGAATGGAAGCGCGTGCACCCCCGTGTGACTGCACAGTATGTACGAGCCTTTATTCCTCACTGGGACGGTTAACCTGGTCGTTACACTGAGACAAGGCGATCACACTGTTGCATAGTTATAAATGTGTCTTCAGCGAGGAACAGCGGAGACAACGTGTTTCATATTCAGTTTAGACGTGCAACACATTCGACTGAACATTCAGCATCCACAGCTTCCAGTTGTGCTGAAAGCTTCTTATTGCTTATTGTATAATGACAGAAGTAGTCCTCGTTTCTCATCTTCAGTCTGCAGAACCGGACCCTCGTTTCTCCTCCGGCTCAGGTTTCACACAGGTGGAATTGTAAATGCAGACATCTCCCCCCCCGTGGACTAATGGAAGAACTGCACCTATTGAGACTTCAGTCTGACAGTCTGGTAGGAAGTGCAGCGTATTCCTTCATGATGAGATGGTTCAAGCAACGGAAGCCACCTTTTAACTTCCATGTCTTTAAAAAAAGTAAAAACACAGCCGTCCTCCTCACCACTGCATGTGTGGGGGCTGTGTGAGGGTCTGACTGGTGTACTGGGTGTGCAGGAGCGTGCTGGCCTGCGGGGAGTCCTGGCCCTGCAGCCAGTCCTGGTAGAGGGTGTGCAGGGTGGGGTTGACCTCCGGCAGACGGACCGGCAGGCTGCAGTAGGCCTCCTCCATCTGCTGGACGAGAGCTTTATCCGCACGGCCCCCCGCGTCGCTCTCCGCCTGACCGCGGCCGCTCAAGCACCCTGCCACGTGGGAGACACAGGAAGGACTCGTTTGACTCTTTATTTGTACATATAAATATAAAACAATATACATGTATATCATCGGAGGAGTTGAAGAAGTGCAGGAGAGGTGAGAAGGTAAAAATGGCGTCTGAAGGTATCAATAGTCATACTTATAAAAGATAAAGACAATGATATTTATACGTTTATGTTTTACAATTTAAAGCTCCTACTGATGACGTCATAGTTGATAAGCTGTTTGTATTATGGTGGTTCTGTAAATGTAACTGGTGGTGCTCTTGGTTAACACAGGCGTGTGCCTCTTACATTCATGATCTTTCAATAAATGTTGACCTTCGAACTCTTTTTTCTTTGTGTATTTTTAAACGAGTTTGTTCATCTGAAAACATTCAGGGATAGACGGTAACTTCATTTGCTTCATTCATGTAAATCAAAAACAAAACTTACACCAGCCGAGGTGAGAAGTAGTATTTCAAGTTGCAACTGGCTGATAAGAGTCCATTTAAAACCATGTGGGCGGGCGTTACCTCCGGGGCAGGACAGCACCTCCACCAGCTGGTACGGCACGCGTCCTTTTCTCATTCGGTGAACCAGAGTCTGGATGTTCCTGAAACCGTAGACGGCTGCAAACTGCAGCAGAGTTTCCCCGTCCCGCTCCAGAGTCACTTCCTGGAAGTCCCGGTTCCTACAAAGCCAACATGAGAGGAGTCTTTGACGTCC
>NC_041373.1:19884954-19897454 GCF_900634415.1 Cottoperca gobio | reverse complement strand
AAAGGTTTCTCCAGCAGTTTAGTTGTGGACCGGTTCATTATTGGAATTTCTAGTTCTGTGTTGAAGAAGTTTAAATAACAAGAAGCAACATAACTGAGTCGTGTTGTGTGCTATGTTCTTCTTCCTTTAGGAGAGTAGAATATTTGTTTCACAGATTGAGAATTATGTTATTTATATGGCTGCATAAAGCAATCGGCTCTCCATCTAAAAACATTCTTAGTCGACAAACACTTATTCCATTTTGCCGACTAACGGATTATTTATTTTAAATCGACAGATTCTCCACAAAGAATCCTGCACAAGCAACACTTTAAATCTTGTGTTTACCAAATATGTGCTCATATGTTTCATAAGTCACTCAGCATGAAAAAATAATTTAAACATTTTTAATAAGCTAAAGAAAAATCCAAACGAAGACCAAACGACCAATTAGTTAACGAATCGACTAAGAGGAGGCAGTCCGATTCTGCAGATACCCAACGTTGTGGTCTCAGAGACACAAAGAATAAAGTCCGTCCTAGTAAACACACACATGCTTTAAACTACACACAGTGTCATTAGTATAACAGGAGTAAACTGAACGTACCTGTCCGTTGACTTCCTCTCTGTCCTGGTGCGAGTTGGCATCATCGTCACTCTGCTTCTTGTTGCACTGCGTGTGGAAGATCAATCAATAATGTCTTGTTTTGTCAGTCCAAAACCCAAAGATACTCATTTTAATATGATATAAAACAGCAAAAAGACATCTTTGCATGAAAAATTACCTTAACGATTAATCGATTATCAAAATAGACAGCTGTAACAAATACTAATCCAGAAACTCACCTTTTTCGTGCAGTTCTCACACTTCTCCTTGCGCTTTGGTATGTCGACCTCAGACATTTTCCTCGCCGGTTATCTGTAAATTGAGGGTGATATATAGATAACAGCACCATTAGCTTCCCAAGGTTGATCATTTCCTCTGAAGCGTTGAAGACTGTTTTTGTCGGTCAGCTCCGCCCTCCTCTGGCTGGCCCTGTCCTATCACAAGCAGCCCACTAATCATAAACATCAACAGCTCTATAATGGTGGGAACACAAACTAATATCCTGTCATTAAAATTTAAACGGCTCGTTAATCATATACACAGTGGCAACAAAAACAGCTACAAAAGCAGTTACATCACATTACACACAGGGGCTATACAATACGTCCACACTCCTATGATATAAAATACAGAAACATTATGATTCTGTGGTGAATATTTAAATCATTTCAACCCCTAATAGTAAAACCATCGATAATCTGGGTCAGATACATTTTCCAAAGTCAAATTCAAGCATTTCAAGGTGAATTTTTAAAGCTTTTCCAGCACCTTAAATCTGTGGTAGGCCTAAAATACAAACTAATATACAGGATACTGATTATTGCACTTCTGCATTACAATCAATTAGATGTTATGGTGTCAAAATATGTCACCTGTGTGTTAGCATCATATACAACATACATTTCAAGCATGTTTATTCAAAATACAAGCACTTTCCAAACCTTGAAAGACACTTTTCCAGCACCGTACAGCTGTATTAGTTTTAATCACTTATTAACCTTGAAAACATCACCTTTAAGTGAACTGTTTTTAAGCCTTCCCAGCACCCGTAGGAACCCTGAATAATTGTTTTTAACGTGAGTTAGCTTCGTGGATATTTGTTTAGCTAACGTCAGACCTTTATCTGATGACAGGGGTATTTGTTTAGCTGTGGTTTGACAGTGTGACAGGCTAACATGAAGCTACCTGTAACTCACCTGACGGTTTCTATGTCACTGCTCTGACATGGAAGAAATGCAGAGGACCGTCAGAAGAGCAGCCAACGGTTCAAAATGTCGAGCTAGCACTAACACACACAGCAGGTCGGCAGTTACTCGGCAGTCTTTTGGTTTATAGCGTTTTTTTAAATATTGAAATCGTCTGTGGGCGGTGTCACCGTCTCCTTGCTTGAACCTCCGCGGTTATTTCATAAATACCGGTAATTAAAAGTGCTTTCAAAGGCGTCAGGGCTCCTAGTAAGCCAGTGATATCTATTGACGTCCGATTCCATTGTACACCCCCGGTGAATCAAGTACGCATGCGCGAACAGAGTGGTCTTCTTCTTCTTCTTCTTTCTTTGACGATTTGAGGGCGTTACCGCCACCTACTGGAATGGAGTGTGAAGCAAAACAATGGCATAAATAAAAGAAAATAATAATAATTATTAATAATAATAATAATAATAACACAAATAAATACATAATCGAATGATTGAAAAAATAAATACAATTATTTTTATTATTAAAATATTGCATACTTTATCTGATGTCTTTCCTAGCAGATCCCCCAATTACACTTTCCTAATGTATACAGTATGTTTATCCTATGTTTATATGTTATGTGTCATAGTTTGGTATATTATAGTGTATTTTATCTAATTTCTTTATATTGTTTATTGTCTAGATAGATTATATATATATATATATATATATATATATATATATATATATATATATATATATATATCTTGATATGTAAATATTTACTGTGTATTTATTTACTCCTGTGCAATGTCTGATAAAATGCTGAAGAATTCCCCAATTTGGGAACAATAAAGTACACCTACCTACCTACCTACCTACCTACCTACCTACCTACCTAAAAGAAAAGAAAATTAGTTTATACCATTGTGTGGTCGTAAAGAACGAAAGGCTTTCGAGGTAAATTTACATTATGCATTTAAAGCTTTTATTTTGAAGGCGGTGAGAAGGTGAGGCCGTCCAATCAGCGCAGACGGATCCAGGAAGGAAGTATCACCCAGTGCATGTTGTTGCAATAGGAATAGAACTTCCTTATAATTCAATACATGTGTTTCCTCGTGCAAATGCCCTTTTGCTAATACTGCAAGGCGAACATTTACAGAAAGAAAGAAGAGTTTAAGGTAAGTTATACAAAATGCCTCATAGTTGGTATCTTTTATGAAACAGGAAGTGTCCATTACATCCAATCCATCATCAGCAGGAGAATCTTTGTCTTGTTGGGTTTTTAGATCGAATTCAATGTTATATATATATATATATATATATATATATATATATATATATATATATATATATATATATATATACATATATATTAAATCTCTTAGCTCTCTTGATATAACGCCATACAGATAGTTTGTGTTTCATGTGCTGAGATATTTAGATATCCACATCTGTACTACAGCAGTGCAGTGGAGGTGGTGGACTTGTGCTGCTTTAAACGAAAGGAAATTAATTAAAACTGTTAACAGCATTTCTTCTGGTAGAAAAGAGCAACATATCTGGATTATGCTAAATAACTGGGACATTGTTTCTGGACTGTGGCTGGATTAACTCCCACTCTATATACATCTGTATGCAGTACACTGCCTGGGCCCAGTTTAATGTGATTAAACTCGTTTAGAAATATGCAACCTAAACGCTCTAAACTGTAATAATGCTAATATTAAAACTAGATTTAGAGCGAGTAAGTGTTTGTCTTGAAGTGTCTCCTCGAGACTCGCTGGTGTTGAAACATTAAGGCAATAAATACGCCGTTTATTAGAAAACACACACTATGATGACATCTTATGAGGACATACTCTAGACCCGGTGTCTCGCAATCAGCTTTAATCTACTGTTAGCATTTTTTATTCTTGTATTATTTATCTCCCCTTAGTGATTATTATTCCTATGAATTCTAATGTATTTTTCTACTTATTATTATGAGTAATTTGTCTATTTTTACCTGTTTTCCCCTCACTTTTGGATTTGAGGCATACATTATGGCATTGTCTTTGTTTTGTTAATACTGTATGAAAAAACAAACATTTAATAAGTTGCTGTAATACCAAATATATTTTTGCTTTGGGTGAACTGGTCCTCTAAAGTAGGGGTATTAATATCACGTGATATATATTTTATTAAAGTTTTCATGTGGCTCTGTGCAGATGGGATACATGACGGTCGAGGAGCACAGCTTCACCCGGCTCCACCTCAAGAGATCTCCGGGCCTTCGCTCCTGGTCTCTTCTTGTCGGTAAGTGTGTGTGCACATGTTCAATCTATCCAAGAGAAATGCACATTCCAAACTAACAGACCTGCAAAGTGTTTATGGCCCTCTGTAGTGGCTTTACACATATGTTTAACCCTTAATGCAACACTAAAACTCTCATGTTTGAATCTACATTTTATTTGTGCAACTCAGGAGAAGTTTTCAGTCAAATACGGAGATTTGGTGCTTTTCTCTGTTAAATATCAAATTAAAAGTGAATATTCTTGGGACTTTATCACCTTGGAGACCAAACGATTAATCTAGAAAATAATCTGCAGATGAATCAATAATGAGAAACATATTCTAAAGATTTGGAAATTTGTATGACTTAATAATATTGCTGATTTTTCGTTTTCATTTGGTGTATTAGTGTAAAAGTCTGTAGTATAAACTTGCCCCCTCTGCCGCCTGTTGCCACATCTTGATGGATCTTCTAACTGCACTTTTCATCTGTCAATCAATAATAAGCCTCATTTTATTTGCAGGTATAGCGTCTGTGGGGTTGGCAGCTGCATACTACAGCTCAGGTACACGAACGTCAGCTCATCTGTTAAATCATTTCTATAAACACTGCAACTTATTTCCCTGCGTTGTGCGGATCCCACAGACAGCGTCTTGTGGAAGCTTTTCTACGTGACCGGCTGTCTGTTCGTAGCCATGCAGAACATGGAGGAGTGGGAGGAGGCGGTGTTCGACAAAACCAAGAACCTGATCGAGCTCAAGTCGTTTAGCTTGTACGCTCTAGTGCTGACGTTGTGGAAGAAGGGGCACGAGAAAGGTCGGTACCAGAGGGTAACGCCACAGAGCGGGTCAGTCTCCACGGGCGTGTGACACGGCACATTCAAAGTCGTTTCTCTCTCTCTCTCAGTTGTGCTGGATCTCACACAGCTGTGTGACATCTGCGTCCAGGAGGAGAAGGTTCGTTATTTGGGGAAGGGCTACGTGCTGATGCTGCGGCTGGCTGCGGGCTTCTCCTACCCCCTGACTCAGAGTGCCACACTGGGGGGACGCAGGTACTTATAATCCTTAAAGGGACAGTTCACCCCAAAACATTTCCCTCTCACCTGTAGTGCTAGTTTCTGTGATTTATTATGCCTTTAGCAACAGCTGCTCGTCCACAGAAGAGTCATTATGAGCGTTGTTGAATCAAAGTATTCCGATTGTCTGATTATTCAGTTATTATTAAAGCCAAACAATATTTGGAAGATAAAATAAAAAAAGCTTTTGCATAATGCAGTGTTTGCTCGTTCTCCTTCTGTTCCCCGTCAGCGACGTGGAGGCGATGGCTGTATTGCTGAAGCGCTTCCTGGGGCTGGAGGAGCTGCAGCAGCGCAAGGAGCAGGAGGAAGAGGCCGAGTACGCAGAAGAGGAAGAGGAAGAGGAAGAGGAGGATTCTTTGGCCAACAGCAGTGATTCAGATGATGAAGCTGAGAAACTGATCTCTCTGTGACGGTTTAATGATGTTTCACTGTCGGCATGTGCATGAAGCATTCAGCCTCTTCCAGTTGTGTTATGTCAGGTGGGGTTATAGCAGGGATTTAATTTTCATGTGAAGTGGGATGACAACGTCACCCAAACGTATAATGTGTAATTCCTTCAGCGTTCCTGGTGCAGCAGCACAGAGGTCTCCTCCTCTCTGATCCAAAGCTTCAACAAGTGTCTTAAAACAACGCTGGCGCTGCTCAGAGGGGAGACGACGCCACGACAGGAGAGAGACGCTCTGAATGTAGAAACACAGGGAGACTCGTCTTTTGAATTTATATGCAGAAATGTTACACATTATAAATGTTTGGTCACTCAAATGTTTCATAGTTTAGGCAAAGTTCCCTAAAACAGTTTGACTTTCTTTCGTCGTGCTGTAGCTGCAGCTTTTTTTTATCTAATTACTATTTGGGCAAACACTCCAGATCAGACTCCCCGTGCCTTCCTGCTGAACCTAATGAGTGTTTACGTAAGCTCATGGAAAGTGCTCGTGTGGACCACACAGTGCACGATCCCCTTCTGCGTGTGTGTTCACACCCAGCCTGCGGATCAACGTACGAGCAAACCGTCATCAAGTCTGAGTGCTTTCCATCACGAGTTAATTATGTGTTTGTTTGGTCTTTAAATACTTCGTGTGAACCAAAGACTGAATCTCAGGAACACTTTGGACAAAGTGTTTTCAGTCTGTAATTCTAATTCAGTGTTTCTACGCCTGGATCTGTGAACGCGGAGGTTTTTTAATAAAGCTTTGAATAGTTTGAGGCTGATCGGCAGCACATGTGGATTAAAGCAGAATATTTTGTGAGATGAACGTGAATCTGGTTATTAAATACATTTTGACTTGAGGAGACGAGAAGGTTGCACGCCATGTGAGTGTCCACATGTTACTGGAAGCGCTCGGAGCGGAACTCATACCCAGACTAACCCTGTTAAAAATAATGTTAATATCAACGTTAGGCATGAAGCTTCGAAACTACATCCAAATCAACAACTGCCCCTTTAAACGATGAACGTCGGTTCTGCGTGAAAGGAAATGAAGATGTTTTGATGGTTGATTTTGTTTATTGTAATTATAAAACATACAAACAAACACAGGTAGAAGCACTCCTGTGAATTTAAAGACACTTCTCATTCAGTACATGTGGATTGCTCAACATGATGGCCGGACGATGACGTCGCCATCGGTTCCATAGAAGCTTCACTTTTACTTCGTCTGCTGCGGCTTTATGGCACAAAGTGGTGGAGAACACAAGCTGCTAACGTGTTCACACACACGATGGGGAAATCAACTCCCTGCGTGTTGTGCCCGTTTCTGTATTCCAGTGAGAGTCATAATAATTGTGTTGCTGCAGAGCGGGAGCCGTTAGCAGAGAACCTGAGCCGCATCGGGAATGAATTACAATATCATAATTGAATCAAGGCTGTCGATCAATTCAAATATTTAATCTCGATTATTTGCAAAGCTTTGCGCGTTAATTCATTTCATATTTAATACTCAACATGAGATTTGTTTTATGCAAATAATACTTTTTCTTTATTAATTACTTGCTAGTTGCAATCCGACTTCGGTCAAAGAGTTATAACGGCGTCAAAACAATTAGTGGCGTTACAATGACTTTGGGCTGATGTGTTGTGGCGTTAACTTTGAGCGCCATCATATGAATATATTTCCTGCTGTTTCCCTTAATGCTCTGAACAAGTTGCTCGATGTGTCACTAGGAGCAGAATCTGAGAGCGATCCGGTTGCGAACATGCATTTGATTCTGTGCAAAGTATTCTACGGCTGCGTCTCGTTGAGGCGGGCGGTGATGTCGTCAGTAATCCTCTGCAGAGGAGCCACCACGGGGCTGACGTGCTCCTCGATCCACTCCTCGGCTGTGGACTCCGGGTACAGACGCACCATCTCCTCCCTCACTGCCGCCACCTTCTCCTGTAATGTAGTCAAATACCTGAGGAGACGTCACGTGGGGTTAAAGGCTAAACACGTTTCAGGAAGACAGAATCGTGCAACAGGAACATGTTCTCACGTTAACGCTTGGCTGTGAATCTGCATGGTGATGAGGGAGGTGACCGTCTTCCTCTGGCGGTGGTAAGAGCTGAACCATCCTCTCACATACCTGCACAGACATCCTGCTGTTACTTATACACAGAAGTTAATGTAGAAGACAAAGGATCTGCTGACTCGCTTTCCCGCTTGATGCTAAGCTAAGCTAACTAGCTGCAGGCTGTTTCTTCATATCTAGCGTACAGACACGAGAGCGGTATCTATCTTCTCGTCTAACTCTCGGCGAGAAAGTCAAAGTATTATTTTAAGGTCGATGAGACATTGGAAATAAGATCTCGTGATCACGGCGCCATGCCATTATCACGAAGCCCGTTTGTCCGAAAAACAAACTCTCCCTGCAACAAACAGAAGCACAAATGTCTAATTATAATGTCGGGCCCTGAACCTAACCACTGCAACCGACGCAGAGCAGGGCGGGTCGTAGCCATGGGCCGTCGTTAGGAACAACGTCCCTCTGATGTCATAACTCACATGTTGTTGTCAAAGAACCGTATGTCCTCCGAGTTCAGCAGAGAGTCGAGCTCCACGGTTAACTCGGCCAGTCTCCTTCCCGGGAACAGCGAGTCGTCCGCAGAAGTCCTAAAAACACACCAAACAAAATCCCTCGAGATACAAACGACACACGACACACGACACACTGACAGCATGGCTCCGAACATGTCGGACCTCACCTCCCCATGGCCTGCGCCTCCACTGAGGAGATGCCCAGGCTCTCGGTTACGCTGCTCTGAGCCTCAGCGCTGAACTGACCGCGGATGAGTGTTTGCAGACAAGCTGCCAGCGATGGAAGAGCAACGTGCATCAGCTCACACAGCACGGACAGGTGGTCATACCTGGAACACAATGGACACTAATAACACGTTCAAGACAAAGTGTCGATGGCAATAAAGAGGATTATTAAAGAGGCTCTGGATTATTTAGTTATTACATTCATGCAGAAAGAAAATGAGCATTTCCTCCGATACCTTTGCCAGCCCGTGATGGCGATGCCCTGCAGGTTGACAGCAGCAGAGAGAGACGCAGCCACCTGCAGCCACTGCACATGGTTATCCACGTGCCTCTGCGTGCTGGGCACACAGGTGTAAACGCAGGTGGAGCCTTTGAAGGAGCTGGCTGCCCACAGGTCCGACATACCGGCGCTGCAGTACTTCTCCAGCAGAGACACTGGACAACACGGTGAACAGAATGAACGTCACCGCTAACAGAGCTCTGTGCATGTGCAGGATTATTTGTCATGATAAGATGTTTGAATATTAATTCCCACAGGAAACGGTTCCTACCAGTCGTGTCCACATCCAGATTAGGGGTGTAGTCCCACAACATGGGCTGCACGAGTCCCACGAGACCACTAGCTGTTACATGGATAACAGAAAACAAAAGATTGTAATAAAAGCACCTTAGAAATACTACAAATAAATACAAAATAACATGTGTAGGTGAGGTAGAAACACACTACAGGCTATCTAAAATATACTGTATACTGTATAATATATAATAGTTATGCAAAATAAAATATTAATAAAAATGCAAATATTGAACATGCATAATCCCTTTGTAAATTATGAGTAGCTGCTATTGAGAAAGAAATATATAAAATAAAAAATATATTAAAATAATCATTCTGAAACTTGAAGAGAAAAAAAAAGTTTTCACTAAAATATAAATTACAAATCAACCGGGAATAAAATCTTAATGCAAACTTTTTAACGTATAAACAGTGATACATCATATTACTGGATTATAAAGATGAATAAATGTCTGCGACAAGCAGCGATCTCTGGGAAGTGAGATCCAAAAACCCTCATTTGAAAAGTAACAATAAGTGTAAAATAAATGCAGTGGAGTAAAACGTATGAAGCAACTTAAAATACTCTTTAATTAAATGCTTAAATGTCCCCAGCTGAACTCCACGTCTGCCTCACACGTGTGATTCTATCAAACACATTCATTATATCTAAACGCCTCGTCAGACGTCAGAAACCTTCTGCTTCCTCTGTGATGTTGAGTTGACTCACCCTTCAGTGTGTCCGGGCTCATGCCTCTCATCATATCATCCCACATGATGACGCTCATGTGTGGCCACGCCTCCTTGACGGCCTGGGCCACCTTGGTCACATGACTCAGGAAAAGTTGCTCCACCGTACGTCCAGGTGAGGCCAACCACAGTTTGGACTCGTCCCCGTCGCCCAGCATGTACACCTTGAGGAGTTTCAGAAACTTGATGAAACTTTTCCCAAATCAAAGAACAACGGACTTTTGTAAACAAAGTGGCGTTTAAAGTTTGTGTTTTTCTTAATTCTGACGCTGCATAAAAGATCAAAATACATCAAAGCGCTAAAATGAAAAGAAATGAATCAATATTCAGACTGAAGTTGGATAAAAGATTGAACTTAGTGGAAAGAATAATATTAATGTATTAATTAATGTCTCCGTACCTCGTCTGCTCCGATGTGCAGCGTATTTAAACCTGGATGCAGCTCCACCACCTGCCTCAGCATCTCCATCACCAGCTGCACCCCCCCCTCTCTGTGGGGGTTCAGCGTGCCCACGCAGTGCGCCACCTCCCTCAGGCTCCACAGGGGCCGATGCTTCAACACAAACTACAGTCGAGGATACGGGTGTAAGAAAACACTGACGCACTTCAGTATCGCAAAATCATGTTTCGAAACGATTCCCAAAAACATCGTTTCCACTTTTAATTAATATTTTAAAAGTAATTACAGGACAGACTGTGTGTGTTTGTGGATCACAGTATGCCTGGTTCATGTTTGTTTACTGTATCAGTAAGAAAAAGAATCTCCTTTGCTCTGATTGTAAACAAAGTAGTGCTGCGATGTCGGATGTTACAGGGACTGTGATGATAAATGCAGACTGTTGCATCACAAAGTGTATTTCACGTCGATGTTATGCTGTTGTGAATGGCTGTGTGTTCTTTGTAATATGACAGAAGTGACGGCCACATGAAAAACTAACCCCAACAGTTGTACACAGGAGATGTTTGCCTCACCTCCATGTGACCAAATGTCTGCACAAGCGGGATGACCTCCAGGCCTTTACATTTAGCAAATTCCTGCATAGATAAAACCTCCTCTCGGCTGTAAACAGAGCAAACAGAAAACAGACTTCATTCAGGATTCAGGATGTTTACGATCGTGTGACAAGACAAGAATAAATACGAAATATAAAAAGACAAGTAAGAAGACGTAAAAGATATATGCATGCATTATACAAAACTATAAAAAGATTGCACATGTTGCAACCAAAGCATTTTTATGGCACACCATACTTGCACATAAAGTTTTATCTCTATCACACACACACACACACACACACACACACACACACACACACACACACACACACACACACACACACACACACACACACACACACACACACACACACACCTGTAAGCAGGTTGCACTGTGGCCTGCAGCAGCTTCAGTTCCCCCTCATAAGGAAACATGTCCTCGTACTCCACCAGCAGGCCATCCAGCCCCAGCTGAGAGAACAGCTCGATCAGCTGGGGAGATGCAGCAAACATGAATGTTTAAATAGTGACAGAGTAAATATGTGTCCACAGAGGAAGCTAGCTGTGTGCTTACCCTGTGAAGGTATCCTACTCTCGGGGGGGCACCTTTCAAATCCAGGTGAACCAGTTTCCTTCCTTTGGGCCAAGGTGGACTCTTCATCCTGCCTGTTGCAGCACTAGTAAAGCTTCGTGTCGAACACAGAACAGGTGTGTTTATGTGTTGCACTCCCCAGGTAAACAGAGACCACCTGAGAGAGATGATATTAGAGAGGTGTGGCACTCCGAGGACGAGGATGTTGTTGTGAGGCACTGTCTCTGCTCGGTGCTCGATTATTAGAGTCTGCGCAGGGCAGAGCAATGGATGCAAGAATGCACGCTGTCAGCTGTAAAGAGTTAAACAGCTGTGAAGCTAAGGACAGAGAATCACACACTGCGTGAGCTTTTAGCTTATAGTCGCCGGAAGTGTCTGTTGTTGCAGCTGTGCGCCGTAGTGAAGTCAGTTGATGTTATGTTCGTGAACGATCCGATTCTTTTGAACGGCTCTTTTTGGTAAGGGATACGAGTCGTATTTGAGAGTCGTTCTTTTTATTGTTGTGCCCACATTTCACTCCCGGTAGTGCTGCAGGGATGTGTCCTAAAACCCGGATATGAGTCAGTATTTTAGCACTTCCGGTTTCCTCAGAGGTGGAGTTACAGGTGTAGAATCGCTTGATCACTGGCACGGAATCATTTTTTAACTTATATTATTTTCCGCTATTTATGCTACTTAATTATATTACTACATAAATAACTTGTTTATTTTTTAAATCTTGTTTACCGGCGCTGAACTAAGAAAAAATAAAATAAAAATCTTAATATAAAACTTAATTTACTTTTTTACATGACTAAGATAAAGATGTGTCGTTCTTTTGAACCACTAGTAGACCCGCGCTAAATATAATACTTAATTTATATTTTAAATGAATAAAGAAATTATGAAAGGAAAAAAAAGCGTGTTGACCAGCGTGGAATATTATACTTAATTTACTTTTTTACATGACTAAAATTTTATATATATTATTGATTTATTTTAATTTTTACATGACTCATTTTTAAAAAATTAAATAAAGATACGTTGTTGTTTTGAACTGCTTGTTGACCCGCGTTGAATATTATACTTGTACTTAAAATATGTCATGGAGCCATAACAACCAGCTCCCTTCAAAGAGGCGAAATTCCCATCAAGATGATCTCGTCCAATGAAAACGTTGCTTTCTTTTCCAGGGGGCCAATGGGCTGGCGGATACGCGTCCTACAAGGAAGTGGAGAGGGAGGGAGATTCAGGTTGTGCTGGTACGAGCTACA
>NC_041373.1:19842454-19877454 GCF_900634415.1 Cottoperca gobio | reverse complement strand
GACCCGCACGGCCCTCATTCATCACTGCCAGCACAGCACAATTTTATTTGGATCATCTCCCGATCCTTCTCCCTCCTCCCTTCATACGTTTCTCCTCAGGGATCATTTGGCAGATTGTAATCATGAAGCCCTGACAACAGCACCGCGACACTTCCCCCCCTCATGTGGGACTTCATGTGAAGCACTGCTGTGTTTGGATATGTGTTTGGGGTAATGGTGCTCTGTGCCGCGCTGCCAAACGTCAGTCCCCCGCTCACACTTCTCTCTCTGCTGTGCTTCGGTTTGTGTCTGTGATTGCCGGGATGTGGCTGCAGGTATTTCGGGGATCAGCTGACGGATGTGTTCACACAGGAGGATTTCCAGCTTTACAGGTGACTAAAGGAAAAGAGAAATCAGCCCTTTATTGCACATTCTTATGAGTTGCCCAAAGTCATAAATCATACTTACATCAGGAATTAACGTCGCGTCTGTTTTTGTATTTAGAAATATCCGTGGGCGCATCCAGGCAGTTATTGCTGAGACGTTTGGTTTGGACCCGACTGCGATGTACCTCACCAAGCCCACCTTCTTCTCCAGGATCAACAGCACGATAGCCAAGACCCAACACGACGAGTACTGGCACCCGCACATAGACAAGGTAATGCATGAAAACACGAGGAGGAGCTCTGGTCGGGTCGTTTGGGTCACAGGGAGCGATGATGACTAATCAAACACATGACGGTGTTTGTTTGGGCGATATGACACAATGGTAGGATGCGTCCACCGGTAGACGCTCAATACCGTCTCGGGCGATCTTGTGATTCTCGTGTGATCTCGCAGATTCAGCCGCTTCGAAAGGTAACCTGATGTGGAGGAGGGGGACGTCACAGTATTCTGTCGGCGTTTTGAAATGAAAGACGAGCAAAACCTGCAGGAAAAAGCATTTTTTTCTCTTTGAGTATCCTCTAAAGCAGCGGACTACAACCTTTTTTGCGGCACGGACCGGTTTCATGTAAGACAATATTTTCACGGACCGGCCTTCAAAGTGTGGGGGGGTAAATATGACAGAATAAAATGATACGACCGACATAAAAACAAATATAAAGTGCATAAAAACTCAGCATTACGCTGAGTTAGTGGGAGCCCTGAGCTCGTGTCTCTGGGGATAACTTCTTCACCAACAGGAAAAGGTTTCTTGGCGTCTTGACATGTGTCAAGAGACGCAGACGCACAGACAGATGTATCCGGTGATTTTTCAAAATAAAACCTCTTTCAAAATAAATATATTTTTATTCAATCTTTCTGTGCAGCCCAGTACCAAATGACCCATGTACCAGTACCGGTCCGCGGACCGGTGGTTGGGGACCACTGATCTAAAGTACACATTTGTGTGATTTTCCTCTCTTTATATTGCGCTGAGTGAGTCAGACTGGTATCTATTTGTTAACCTTAAAACCTTGAACACTTATTGTTCTCATGAAACCTTAAAGCTTCCATTTCGAAAGAATTAGTTTTACTGATTTGAGTTTTTAACTCCCTTGTCGTCTGACGTGACGCCGTTGTTTTCGTTTGTTTGAGAGTTTGAAATAAAAGAAGAAAATAATAAAATGTGATAAAGTACAGTTTGGTTATTTTAAACCATTTTTAAATCAATTTTCTTTGCGGTGACTAAATCTGTCCCCAGACAGAAATATAAACACGTGTCGAAGTACTCCAAAGCTCCTCTGTGGTAGTTACCGATCATTCATAAAACCTTTGAAGCATCTGCCTAAATATTGATCTGTATCTCTTGCTAAATAAGAAAAAGGTAAAGAAAGTAACAGTCCATATGTCCGTTGCTTGTGATATTTCTGGGAAGGATCGTGTTTGCAGTTTCCTCGTCCATATTAATATTTGTCCCTCATCCTCTCCCGTGAGCCCCCGACAGCTGTGAAAATGTAATCTGAAAGGACCAACTTCTCTTCCCCATCTGTCTATGCCGCCATTTTGGGGCTAATTGGTTAACCCAACCCTCATTTAAATGTAAATGGCCTCTGACGTCTTTGGCGGAGAAATGTCTGCTCATCGATCATATTGCCGATACGGTGTCATAGCAGCAGTCGTGGTGTGACAGCACGGAAAGTGTCTCATTCATGGCAGAGATAAATACAGTCTGCTGAAGGACATATACCCACCAGCTTGTTAATACAGTCATCCTGCCTGTGAAACAGCCTCCAGGCACACAAACCTTTGGACGGCAGAACTTAAAAGTATTTGATGCGCAGCTAGTTACTTGTAGAATTGAGAATGTTTTTGTGTATTTGGGTGAACCAACCCTTTAAAGCTGCACTAATCAAGATTTTTATATCTGTTTTTATGCCACGTTTTAGCCTCTTTCAGCCCAAAACAGCTCTCAACCTGCCCAGAACCAAATAGTGGAACATTTAGCAGATGAAGAGACGGTTGCATGAAGCATCCTAATTTAGCATCCTGTCCTTAAGTTATGTCTTAAAATACTTAAGTTGTATCCTTATGGTTGTTTTTGTCCTAAGAAATTCCTTAAACTTGTTAAGGCGTTGCAGGAACTGCTACTTAACCTGAACAAAGCGTGCTACAGCTGAGAAGAGAAAAGAGTTACTGACAACTGACAAGTTGCTGCAAGATTATAGATTTAACCAGTTTATTTGTGGCCAACAAACCACTTCCCTTCTTTGCCACTGGCTCCTTCTAGTCTGTTATTTATTGGTGATGGTTTTGGAGCGCTTTAGTCCACGGTATGCAGGGTTGTGCATGAAGTCTCAAATGCTATCATTCGTCTTCTGAACAGCTTCTGAAATGTCACACCAGAGCTGAACAAGATGCAGACTCCACTTTTTCTCTTGAATCCTCAAACTGTGTCAAGCCGCTGCTCGTGGTTTCATCTTCAAACATTATGATCCCACGTTTCAATGCAACACAAATATCTTGGCTCTGTGTTCATGTGGAATATTCATAAAGTGTTTCTTACCTAAGGAATCAGTTTGAGACGTTTGCTGCAACTGTCTAAACTATTCCCTTAACAAAGGAACATAATGTCTTGTATCTATTATCACAGGAGTTGGTGGAAACAAAAGGTTATAAAATTGATCCAAGTTGCTGGAAATTTCCTTTCCTCAGAAGCTCCTTTTTTGGCAAGAGTAATTATCATGTTTACACTGTGGGCTAATCAAGCACCTCTAGCTGGCAAAATACTCCAATAGCTTAGTGAGTACACAGGATAACTTTATGCAGCTTCTCTGTACGTTCTGTTCTCCAAAGTTGTTGATGGCAGGACCTTGTTAAGCATGGCCACAACATAATGTACAACTCAAAGCATCTCGGTTATCAAGGAAAAGGTAGGTGCAGGTAAATCAACGTAGACACGAGTTGGGACACAGTCAGACATACAGCTGATCATCTCTATAGTGTTCACTTTGTTGTCCTGTCTTTGAGGTAAGATCAAGTTAAAGCACTCTTCGGTCTGAAATGACTGTTGATTACTGACTCTTTGAAAAGACGTCCACCTTTGGTCCCCTGTCCCCTCGCTCTTTGATGTTTCATTAAGGCTCCGCGCTGTGTTCGGAGCTTAGTTGGCTCTCGTGGATCTGAGCGTCTCTTGTTAGTGCCGCAGTTCATTTAGCATGAAGGAATTTTGCAGCATTTTAAGTCGGGGCTCCAGATTGAAGACTACAATCCATTTAGTTGCATAAATTGTTGAACCAGTGCAAAAGTTAAACCAGGGGCAACTTTCTTTTTTTAATTGTGGGGGGGTCTAGTGCGTTGGATCGTCCAATCAATAGTGAAGTTTTACATTTCTGCGGCATTTCTTTGGGCCTTGGCGTCCACTTGAAGACGCCGTCTAACATAGACCTTGGCTCAATAGTTTTCTTAGAGAACATTAACTTTGTTCCTCTTGTCGTGTTTGGACGCTACAGTGCGGCTCTGAAGAGAATTACGCGACCTGCAACCTGAGCAGGTGAAGTGTCGCTAACTGCACAGCTGGGATTTAACGGTCTGAGATGTTAATGGCGTGCAACTGTTATGTTTTATAACTGAAGCGTGTTAGTTTACACTATATCATATTGATTCATTGATGGATATTGTTTATGGATAAAGAACAAAAACAATCCAAGAGATAAAGCCAACACTTATTTTCCCCGATGTTATATAAAAGGACAGAATCCCAAATACAATAAACAACAAATACACATTTCAGGTACTTTTACTTTACTTGAGCATTTCTATTTTCTGCTACTTTATACTTATTGTACTTTTTATCCAACAGCTTTAGTTACTTTGTAGATTCAAATAAAAATACAAAATATAATAACTAATACTTACGGGTCTTTAGGATATCATGAGGTTATTGTTAGTGCAACAGCTAACTCTTTTATTTGAAAGAAAAGACTCTCCTGTAAATAATCAGTCCCTTAGGTCTTGTGAGGAGAGCAGTTCAGGTGAGGAGTCAGCAGTAAGTGAGCCCACGAGAGAAGAGCAAACATTACTCTTTCCAACAAGCATGCCTGACGCGGTACCCGTAAACCTGGCGGAGATACTGCAGTGTGAGGCAAACCGAGTATTGTACGTTCTGTGTGGTCGAACATTTCGTGCAGAATAAAACCTTCACGATGCAGCTCTGCAAAAGCTTTTTGGAGCCTTTGAAATCGGTGCCGGGTAACATTTCACAGTATAAATTCATGGAACCGGAAAAACACGTGCACGTGCATGATTCCTACGAGCCGTATTTAAATGTGTACTCCAGAAATTCAGTATTGTACTTTCAAAATTGGCGCAGGTGAGATTGAGATATCCGGCCTGTTAGTCCCTTGTATGGGTGAAGCTCATTCAGAATCTTTAACCACGCTGGCAACATTACTCAAAGGAAGTGGGTTGGTCCATCACTTTGGATGGATTGTCATGAAATGTTGGACAGACATTTATGGTCCCCTGAAGTTGAGGTGTACGTGTAGTCTCCACAACTATAGAGGAAAGCTGCAGGACTGAGTCCTAACACTTTGCACTTCCCCCGTCTTGAAGTCGACAGGCTTTTTAAATAGCTTTTTGGTTAGATGCCTGAAACAAGGTCTGTGGAGATATTCCCGTGTTGTTCTACGACATGAAATATAAATTGAAGCCTTGAGGTGTCTTAAAAAAGGCGGTTGGTAACAAGTGGCTAAATGAGACTCCAGAGGATACGTCATCACGAACACGTGGTCATCTTCTCAGTAGTTGTGATGTTGAAGCTTTGTAACTGGTGTAGTTTGTTTTTGTAGTTGTAAATATAACAATTTCACACAAATGTCTAACAGGATAAAATAATGACGTTTTGGACAAACGTGGACTGAGAGTCACACAGCCGCGAGGCGCTAAATCTAGATACTTCTGGTGGTTGCATTTACACTTCAAGAATCCTAAAAGTGGTGTTCATATGTGGAGATTATCTTGCTGAGCAAATGTATCATCAACTTTTGTTTGAGTTTATTTTCTGCAATAATCCAATGGCCTGCGTTGGCCTACACACACACACATCATCCCTGCAGCACTGAGCCGTGGCTGTACTGTGTGTTTAATATGAATTAACAGAAGTTAGCATGCTAACCTTCCTCTCCCTGTCTGGCAGGTGACTTATGGCTCTTTTGACTACACCTCTCTGCTGTATCTGTCTGACTATGGCTCTGACTTCACTGGGGGAAGATTTATCTTCATGGACCAAAATGGCAACCGGACAGTGGAACCACGGACAGGGTAACTATTAAAGACCAAATCTACGTTGTGCTTTTTCCCGCTTCAGCTTCAAACACAGTGATGCTTGACCTTTAAGGCCGGATATAGTAAATCCAGACTAACACATGGTAACCCCTGGCTTTGTCTTTATAAGCCTTTTAAGACACACTTAAGAGCAAGTTAAGTACAATGGAGATAAACGGTTTCATTATTACAGTCATTCTTAAATTATAATGGCTGTACTCAGCTGCTTTATTAATCTGCAGGTGGTTTTAGTGCGTTTAATCCTTTTGTAAATGGGTAATCAGAAGTACACTGCAGCTGCAGGGGATTAGCTCGCCTTTAGTACCCAGAGGGTTCAACATAAGAGCTTCTTCATCACATTGGAAATACAGTACATGTATAGAACATAGAGGAAACGTGTGTAAGGTTCTGAGTAAATGGATGTTTTAAAGTGACCTGTGCAAAACCCACATACCCACATTTTCAACTTTTCAACTTCATTTCCCTCGAGGCAGAATATGTTTTATATCCAGGTGAAACGCTAAAAACACATCTTAACAACATTAAAAGGTCTTGGAGGAAATCTGGTTTAAAAGTCAAAGCAAAGTCGAGTGGAATTTTACACGAGAGCCAAGGAGGGAGAAGTTTGTGTAATTCAAGTAATTGTTATTGATATACTGCAACCCAAAATCATAAATGTGTCTTAAGAGGTTTTACAGCCTGTCCAACATGCAACACTCTCTCCTGAGATGCCAAATTCAACAAAGAAAAGAAAGGGAGTCGACAGCAGGAGGAAAGTGCAATACTAAGTAAATAAAGTCCATAAGTTACGGCCCGTCACACGAGAAGGTGATGCTGTAAAATCCACCAACACATAACTGAAATGTTTCATACTAGAAGCTTGCTGGGGTTGTTAGCAATCTACGTTAGACTGTGTACATAGACTGTGAGAAGACGTAGCCGCCACCAAAATCATCCTGATGTGTCTGCAAACAGTTTGAGGTTTAAGGCTGGATTTGTAACACCCTCACATTACCAGATAATGTGAGCCGAGCATCAGTACCGACGAGGAGTTCTCCTTGAGAATAAATCATCCCGAAACTCCTGGAGTCTGAGTCCGGCTTTAGTGAAACTGTTCAATATGGAAAACCTCTCCAGAGGCCATTACCTCTTCCTGACAGCATTATTTCTCCTCTATCATATCTCGACAGTGAAGCATCCTCTGCCGTCTCTGTTCACCTTGTCCCCTGTGGCTCCTCCCTCCTTACCTTATCTCACCCATAGTGTCTCATCTCCTGCCCTCTAGTCCAACTCCCCTGCCACTTTTAATCAACCAGCTATTAAAAAAAAAAGCAATCCTTCACTTCCATCGCCTTCAATTTTCGCTTCCTCTTTCCCCCCGATGTGTCATCTCGACTCTGCACCATCAAACTCCCCGTGTGCCAGTCAGACACAAGCCTCTTACCAGTGAGGCAGTGAGCGACAGCGAAAGCATCCCGGCCCACTGACAGTATCCTATGATGGAGCGGCGAGGGACGCTAACCGAAGGACATATGGTAATAAAGAGCGACTGCAGCTTTCCTGCCACCTCGTCTCCTGTGACAGCTAGCTCCCATAAAGTGAAGAGAGAATAACTTCCAGACAACAGAGAGAATCGGTCACAGTGTGATCTTAAACCCAACTTAAACCTGCTGGGTGAAGAAGAAGAGGGGGAATGGTCTCTCACTACGGTCCTCCTTGATGGATTTCACAATGGATCATGCTCCAAAATCTACATATGACAGACTTGTCAAAGCCTCTGGTGCAACTCAACGCCGTGATTACACCTGTCGCTGATCTTTATTTAGACAGGTGCAGCCATTAGCAGCACCACCCCATGCATAGCGCAGATAATTGTTTTGTCTCTGCACACACCTCATTAAGAAACTCCTTTGGCGACATGCTGGGCAGTTTGACTGACAGGTTTTGACTTGGTGAGAGTCTGATGCTCATATCTGGACGGGTGATTAGTTTGCTGAGATAATTAGGAGATGACTGCGACGAAAAAAGTGTAATTATAACACCAGGACAATCAGGACTTTGCTGTCAGAGAGAGCGGAAGTCAAGAATGTAATGACTGAGTGCCAAGGGGGCTGAAGTGGTGTTCAAGTTGTGGAGGAAGTAAAAAGAGTGGAGGATTAGAAAAGAGGGAGAGAGATGACTGATGTGAAAGTGTCCCCTGTAGGGGATAGGAGAGAGACAGTATGGAGGGGGGGGGGGGGGGGGACAGACAGGAAATGGCTGGGAGATAGATAAAGAGTAGATATGTGATAGAGAGATAGGGTGTTTGGCAGGGAAAGGCAGATACAAACAGCAATGAAAGGACAGACGGAGCAGCCGATGGGGGTTAACCTGCCAGCTTAGACGACCGCAGGGAAAATAGATAACCTCCGCTGGACTTTGGCTGCACTTTGGCTGGACTGCAGGTTTAAAACCACCAGCTTGACCTTGGTGGCTGCACTTCTGTGAACTTAAAGACACTGAATACAATGAAAATGTCTGGAGGCACAAGAGGGACCAGTTTGTCAAAGTGGCTACGTGCATGTATTATTAAATACAACAATTGTTTTTTATTATCAGTTAATCTCTTGATTTATATTTTTGATTATGGCCGTGTCGTATTGCACTACCTTAACGTTGGGGGACTGTAAGTCAAACTAAAGTGCTTAGTATGGAGCTCCAAACTGGATCCCACACTTGCCTTAATGGAACCAACAGGATACTTGTGTTCCACCCTCCCTGCCTGGTAAATGCTCACATGTACCTACAGTTTGTCTCCAAGCCGAAGCCTAGATGAGCCATGACGATCATCGTGACTCTTTTCTAATGTACCTTCATGAAAGCCACACATAATTGCTTTTCTAACTGAAGGTTCATTATATATTTTAATAAAGCTGCACTTGTTTGTCAAGATAAAGTGGTCTTTGTTTCAGGTGAGGTGGCTCACCTCGTAAACAAGGGACTTCCTCACTGAGAGCTCTGCAGGCTGATGCATGCAGTGGGAATTAAAACAAATGGAAAATGCTTTCTTCTCTTCTTCTAGGTTTTTAAATGGTAGCCCTGGGCCGAGCCACAAAGTAATGCAGTTAATTGCATTTGGGAACGTAATTTCCAGCTGAGATGTAACCAGAATGTTAAAGCTCCTCTTTAATTCAACGTCATCTACCTTAAACCTCCATCCCAGCCTCCCTGGGGACACCATGCAGCCTGCGTGATTAATCCATCACTAATTATCAGGCTGTGGGAGTAATCAATGCATTGATTGGACAGTGTGTCCTGTGCCTTGTGACTGTGCTGGTGGTGTTTACGGGTATTTTCACTCTCGCAGCAAATCTCCGTATTGGCATCGGATGAGTCACGCACCGTTTAGCATCTTCTCAGCATTGCACACACATCCCGTCTGAAGTTAAAGACCTCATTAAATGCAAATCAGTGACGTGTGGCTGTTATTAAAAGCAAAAATAGACTAAAGGCATGACCTGGAGAGCAGAAGTTGGTGTTGAACAGACGACAAAGTTAAGAAGTTGCTCAGTGATAGCAACTAGCTTGGCAGGAAGTCCAGAAGCTAACTATGATTGCTAACCAGGATTTTTACTGTAAAGAAAGCTTTTTTTTTTGTGAAATGTTTTTAATTGTGACTTTTGCAGGAGATCATTTAGTTTTAAGGAAGACAGAAACAGGAGTGCTGTTTTACGTTAATTTATTTTCTCAACACTGTCTAATATGGAGTAAGACAAACATAGTAAAACCCAAAACCCAACCTGCAGGTGATCAGTTCTTTGAGAACTGATGTATGTGACATGACATCACTGAAGAGGTGCGATCGTTTTTTCCACCTTGACAGTATTACCGAGGTGCGTTGGGTCCAGACGACTCCTCCGAGTTGACTGCTTCCTCTGGAATCGTCACATGAAAACATTGGTTTCTTGGTTTAACCACTGAGCGCTGCAGGGTGACTAATGATTAGCCAATCAGCTCCACAGGTGGGACTAATGCTGTTGTCAAGCTGTGCGCCAATGTCTTCTCAATATCGCCTGACATTGTTGTTGCTTCGCTCCACTCGTACCCCTTTTCCACTAAAGTGAGTTTTGTTTGAGTTCTGTGCTGGGAATAGTGTTGGTTCGGACTTCTAAGAACCCATTTGGTTTTCCACCCACTAGAACACGAGAGGAGCCACATCGTGATGTGACCGTGTACAACACTGCTTTTCCCAGCAATGCCAACGCAAATTCCCCTCACACTAACAACAAGCGCGGGGTGTGTCACGACTTCTCCCACATCCTACTTCTCTTCTCCAACGACTTTCTACTCTTCGTCGCACTCGACATGAACTGTTGTTGCTCACGTTAATCCCACGTTAGCCTCTGTCTTTAGCCTCTGACGTTAGCCTCTGACGTTAGCCTCTGACGTTAGCCTCTGACGTTGGCCTCTGACGTTAGCCTCTGACATTAGCCTCTGACATTAGCCTCTGACGTTAGCCTCTGACGTTAGCCTCTGACGTTAGCCTCTGACGTAAGTTTCTGACGTTAGCCTCTGACGTTAGCCTCTGACGTTAGCCTCTGACGTTAGCCTCTGACGTTAGCCTCTGATGTAGGTTTCTGACATTGGCCTCTGTCGTTAGCCTCTGACGTTGGCCTCTGTCGTTAGCCTCTGACGTTAGCCTCTGACGTTAGCCTCTGACGTTAGCCTCTGACGTTAGCCTCTGACGTTAGCCTCTGACGTAAGTTTCTGACGTTAGCCTCTAACGTATGCAGCTCTTGGCTCTTGGTGCTGGCCGGGCAAAGAGTTGGTGCCCGAGTTGATCCAATTTTCGGGGCAGAGAGCCGACGCCTCTGCATTGGAAACAAGAAAAACAAGTTTGAAATCGGGGTCAAGGTCCGAACTCGCCCTGGAACAGCCTCGGTAGAAAAGCACTAACATAACTGGCAAAACCAATATATTGGCATGTCTACACATCAGTGTTGACCTGGTCTCTAGTGATTGGTAAGGGAAAATCAAACCCCCCCCCACATGCAAATCGGTTAAAGTCCGACTGAACATGAAAATAAGTGTTACGAGTTGACACTTCTGTCTGATATCAGGCAGGAAACGACTTGAACTAAACTTTATAGACTGTAATTGCGATTTAGTCTTTTTTAATATTTACCTTGAGCTCCTACACTCAAACAGAACCTGTTTCTCTTATACCAGGAAGACTCCATATGCACAAACAACACTGTTCCCAGATCAATCCCCAAATGCAAAATGGAGACCGGAGCCCTAATACACAGGGTTTTGAAATGTAATAAGAACAGTACTGGCTGAAAGGGTTCAGAGACTCTGCTCGTCCAGTCTCTTTTCTCAAGAGGCAGAGTTTATTAAACGGGTCGATTCCTGGAAACAAGTATATTGCGATGACGCAGGGGAACAAAAACAAGTCTGTTTCCTCTTCTGTGGGGCTCAAGAACATTTCTTCTGTGGTCTCAGTAAGATTGTTCATTCTCTCTCTCTCTCTAAGGGCAACATGTCACCGCTTCTGGATCCATACAACTAACAGCGAGGCAAGAATACGTAAAGAATGCTATTTTATAATCTTCACACGTGACGTCAGTTTATCGATTACGCCATCTAGAGGAGACAGAAATAAAAAACGTTGCTAAAAAGTTTTTCTTCTACTAATAGTCCTGGAAGAAGGAATTGTCTGGCCAGTCAGAACTTTGTTCCTTCTCGCAGATGCTTGATATGAACCGGCCCATTTATCAAGCTAGCAAACTGCTCGTTCTATGATAAGTATATAAAAAGTGATTTCCATTGGTAATAAACCAATAAACTAGATGTGTGTAAAGTTTGTATTATTTATGATATATATATATATATATATATATATATATATATATATATATATATATATATATATATATATATATTCACAGAGCCTTCCCTCTCTGCTGAACAGCCTCGTCCTGCGTTAATAAAAAAATAATGACAGAAAGAACTATTTATTCTGGACTTCTGCAGTTACACAGAAGATACAAATCATACATACAGCTTAGTAAACACAACGTCAACATCTTAACAACAAATTGTCACATACACACACACACACACACACACACACACACACACACACACACACACACACACACACCGACTGACAAGGGCACCTATTGCACAACCCTCATGGCCAACATCTGTAATTGTTCTGCATTGAATAAAATATATAAAAAACTAAAGTAAGAAGTCACTCAGTCAGTTGGCTCAATGATAGAAAGGGTCCCTCAAGGAACAAAGATGGGAACCCCTGATAGAAACTATCCTTAACCTTCGTCTCTGAGACTCTGGAAAGTGTTTTGTTGTGAATTCATGTTGAATTCTTCTGTGAAATCTCTCCATTGTGTTTCCACTAATCTGCTGACTGTACTGCAGCTGCTGGCTCTTCCCAGTGAACACTGGGAACTCTTATATTGACAAGTGCACAGGATTATTTCACTGCAGTTATCTAAAGCTGTGTGGCTAATTTGAGCACTTGAAAATGCCCTCGTTTCCCACCACATGAGACAAACAGACCACCTCTTATTGTCTCGCTGCTCACACTCTTTATTTTGTGCATTAATTCTCTTTTTTTCTAACTTCCCGTTCTTTAGGTTTGCAGTATGTTTGTTATTGTTTAACTGCAAGCTCTGATTTCCCCTGACGTCCTCATCCAATGGCCTGCCAGGGGGAATTACCCTCACACACACACACACACACACACACACACACACACACACACACACACACTGCCAGTATTTCTTGGAGGAAAAACAAATTAGGGGCAAAATGATTCTAGATTTTTATTTATGTTCACATAATGAGATAACCTCTTCAAACGGAGCAACTGGAAACGGTTGTATAACAAAACAAGAGTCTGAAAACTTTTGAAATATAAATCTCTTAGTTATGAGACAACGTGAATGCAAATGTCTCTGACGGAGCAGGTCGTGTTGGAAAGAACCAGACTGGCTGGTAAACGGCAACAACTCATTAGCTGGCGCAACAAAGCAAAGCCTCCGATAAATAAAGAGAATTTACCCAGAGGCAACGTCCCCGAGCTCTCGCTGCGTTTCAGTCCAAGAAAAAAGATCTAAAAAGTCAAAAGAATCCATTACAACCCTGAATAAAGTCCAGAGTGTCCTCACGGGCCCTTTGTCTCCTCGGGGTTTCAGCTTCTTTCTCTTTGTTTCCGCTCATCCAGTTCCTTTAGGTCTGCGAGCGATACTGCGTCTTATACTTTGAATTCAACATTTGGGGGATAATCTTATTTACTGTGTTTCCAAGGTTGAGATGAGAACAGTCGGGGTGAGGTTCACCTCACTCGACACACACACGGGAGAACCCGTTTAAAGAAAAACAGAAACAGTGGATTCATTGTTTGGAGTGTTGAAACTCCTGAAACTCGTTTCACGATCAGAATTTGATCAATTCTGATCAACAACATTCTTCTTCTCCTCCTTCTTCTCCTTCTTCTTTTTCTCCTTCTCCTTCTTTTTCTCCTCATTGTCCTTTTCCTCCTTCTCCTTCTTCTCCTTCTTCTTCTCCTTCTTTTTCTCCTTCTCCTTCTTCTCCTTCTCCTCCTTCTTCTTCTTCTCCTCCTTCTCCTTCTCCTTCTTCTCCTCCTCCTCCTTCTCCTTCCGAGTCCGTATATGTATTATGTAGTTGTTGGGTATGCTTCTGGAGCTCCCAGTCTTTCCTCCAGGCTTTAGTTCATCCAGATGTAATCCTGATATTTTATCTCAGTTTTAGAAAGAAAGCAAATAATCATATTTCCCCAAATGTTGAACTCTTCATTTATTCTCTCCTTCCTTCCACAGGACGAGTCTCTTTCTTCTCCTCCGGCACGGAGAACCTCCACCGCGTGGAGAAGGTGACATGGGGGACGCGCTACGCCATCACCGTGTCCTTCACCTGCGACCCCGCACACGGCATCTCTGACCCCGCCATGCCCTGAGGCACCCGCGGGTGACGGCACCGCTCACTGGCTCGGACAAGCCCTGCAAAGAGGGGGAGGAAGACGTGAGATGGGTTTCCTCCAGCTGGTTAATATCTGCCATCTTTCTTTGATTTGCAGATATTGACTCGCTGCCTCTTACTGGTTGTGCTACAGGAAGGAGAGAAAAAGCACACGCTCTCTTTGTAGAGGTCGTATTTCTTACTTTGTACCTGACCCGTGGGTTTTTATCTCATTTTCTACAGCAGTTTCTTTTTTATTGCACCATCATAAAGGCTAGAATTAGGCGTTTTTGGGTTTAAATTCACCATAATGTGTTTCTCTTGATGATTTGGGGCTCGAGCTGCGATCGAGGCTAAAGTGGGATTGCGTGTTTTCTGTGTGTCGTGGTATGTTTTTCATTTTAAAGGAGAGCTGTCGATTCCTTCAAGAAGAGCGATACATCTGGTGATTTATGACCCCGGAGGTGTTTTCTTCTAAGAAGAACCCTCTCCTTGTTCCTGTGTGTTAACATGTACGTTGTGGTCGCTGAGGACGGTTTGAAATAAAAATACTGACAGAACCTGACAAGTCTCTTTGCCTCGTTTTTGAACACATGTCCCCTGAGCCCAAAGTCTACATCTCGCATGATGCGAACAAGACTTCATCTCAGGAACTACAAGGAGCCCAGTCAAGTATTTGGTACCTGAGAACTCATAACAAGTTGAATATGAAGGATATACACACACGTGTAAAACAATCATATGGAAGACATTTACTAAACGCAACGTTTCGCATATTTCCGATATATAATATAAACTCTCAGTCGAGCCTCTCAGGCGTCCGTACGTCCGTCTCCTCGTGACATCTCAGAAACGCTCTGAAGGAATTTCTTCAAATTTGGTGCAAACGTCCACTTGGACTCGAGAAGGAACTAGTTAGACTTTGGTTGTCGAAAGTCACCGTGACCCCACAAGACACGCCCATAACTCAAGAATTCATACGCTTATTATGACAATTTCACACAGGATAACATGAAGTGATGACATTAAGGCAAACAACCACAAGGCGGTAATCTAGTCTTTTTGTCCTGTTTGATGTTAAAGTATGTAAGTAACAGATTTACAGACTTTAAACCAATCAGAAGAAAAGTTGTGGCTCTTTTCTTCATCATAGTAAACAGTCTTTGGGAAAACTCCAGTCACCAGATGAATACTCTTCATTACAATAACTATGTTTACCTCCTGAGTGCTACGAGAGTGTTCTCCGCACGACATTTATTAAACCTCTCCTGCTCAGGAAGTCGTCTTGTTTGACTTTTCATATTTTCCACACAACAGCTCACAAACCACCGTCTCCACTCTGACTTTAAGTATTCTGCAGTTTGAGCCTTGAATCCATCATTGTGTGTTTATTATATATATATAGAGCCAAACAAGTTGTTTTAATCTGTACATCACAGCAGGTTAATGGTAGATGTTTGGCATTAATTAATGTCAGTTATGATGGTTTTCAGGGAGGTTTCTTGGTATTAGAGGTGCTATATGAAATGTCAATTAAATGGCTTTTCAAAATGTTCTTTTAACTGTTTACATGTGATTACTTTTCATGACATGGAGACATTTTACATTAATGCAAACAAAACTTTCCTCACTAAAGTCATCTTTAGTGAAAAGTGATTTGTATTTACTTTGGCTTTTAACGTCAGGACATTGTTTGGTTACATTGTGTTTAAGCAGGCAGCTCAAGCCAGCAGCTATTTCCTTTTTACGACCACACCAGTGGTTAAGACTGTTTAGTCGATTTACTTCCATTCACGTGTCCTTTATATTAAACCCTGACACTTCATTTGGAAATGTTTTTTCTCTACCGCTCCAGACTCCCATTCATTCCTGAACACGATGAATGGAAATCTATTTGCAAACTTTGGAAATGTGTAATCGCACTAAAAACACCACCAACATCAATTTTCTAAATATTTCTTCTTGAGCCGAACCAGAAAGAGAAGTTTGACGTGTGACAAGAAACACAGGACGTACAGAAACCCCAGAGTTAGTTTACAGAACAACAAGATTTTAATCATGAATAATGTTATGAATTAACCAACAAACTACGAGTGTGGAGGCGTAGACGAAGCTCTCCTAAACTACCAGAACATTGTAAAAGCAAAGGCTCGAAAACGAGGAGCGGAGCGTGAACACACTTATTATTATAAACGTGAGCAAACTGTCTTATTTACACATGAACAACATTGATCTGTGTTGTGTCTCAGGCTACCTGACACATTTAAGTTCTCTACTTTTAGTGATTTCCACCAACTCTAAAGCGGCTTCACTATGTTCACCAGCGACTGTTTTGATAGCGAGCAGGTCGCGTTCAGACGGTTCATCCAAGAAAGATTCATGAGGGCGCTCAGAGTTAACAGTTGGCCATAAAACCAAAACACTTTGCTTAAAGACACTAAATGCTTCGTCTGGTAGAATCATTTGACCCATTGTTCATATATTATAAATATTGATTAATGCAGCTTTAAAGCTGCTCAAAAGAAATAAGGGCAACATGTCACCTCTTCTGGGTCCATACAACTACAACTAACAGCGAGGCAAGAATACGTAAAGAATGCTATTTTATAATCTTCACACGTGACGTCAGTTTATCGATTACGCCATCTCTGTGTTTGTTCGGTCCGTGTAATTTGATAGTTTGTTTAATTTCTGCCACTTTGAATGTAAGCCAATAAACAAACTACAGGAAGATGGCTGTAATGTTTAGTCAGCAGCTGCTCTTCTTCTCTCTGTACTGAGGCAGACTGCACTGACTCACTATCACCTCTAGAGGAACAACTGGTATTACAGCCCGGACGCAGCGCTGCTAGCTGTTAGCATGCTAACTTCAGGAGATATCGTAACGTTTTAAACTAAAATTCTGTCGTATCTTACAAGTTGTAGCTTTTAAAACTACATTATGCATGCAATAATAATGTATGAATACTTTATAAGATTGAAGAGATGATTTGTATTTAAGGAGAAAACACTCATTTACAGCTTCCTTGTTTTGCTTGTAACATAATTCCTACTTTTACATCGACTCAGGGAGAACAACGACTGACAGCTACCGACCTCCAGCACAATATTGCTCCTCTCAGCTCACGAGGGACTTATTATCGTACTCATTCATTAGTGTTGAGCGAAGCATACTGGTAATCCTACATGTAGAGGTGGGCTGTGTGGGAGGAATGTCAGTTTCTTTCTTGTGAAACAGGGATGTTATGGTAAAAAGCAACACAGAATGTATAGGTGTCATTGTGACAAAGTCATGTGTTTTAATCTGCTCAGATAATGAGCAGAAACCTGAAGGTGGTGGGTAGTTTTCCCATCAAAGGAGTCATTGATCTCCTTTAATCTTCAAAGTGAAAGCTGTCCCTGCAAAGGAGCACACACGTTGCATTGTACGGCTGCTGACATCGATCAACCAGGTTCAAGGCTTCTTTAAAGGTCTAAACTTCAATCGACTTCTTTTGCACTCTTCGTTTACCGAACCCTTTAATGCTGTCAGGATTAGTTAGTGATTTGTGTTTCTGTTACAGAAGACTGTTAACTTTTCACGCAATCTAGAAAATTGTGTTGAGCCCATAACCTCAGCGAAACTCTTCAGTGCGTACGATCAAATCTCAGAAAACCCCCTGAAGCCGTGTTTCCACCACGTGGGACGGATCGGCTCACTTTTGGTTCCAGGAGCTTGTTGCACAGCTTTACGTACGTTATCTCTTAAATTAGGGTTCAAAACTAAATGATCTGCTGAAGCTGGTTTGGTTGCGCCACAGAGACGCAGTTACTTTGGCATAAATTCCTCACTAACAAAACGTTTTCACTCTCCGTGGCTGTGAAAAGTCGTGTTCTTGATGCCGTTTAGCAAAGACGCTAACTGGCAAATTGAACAAAATGACGCACTTGTAGAGTTCTGAGAGTTTATTTCCGTGTCAGGTTGCAAATCCGTTGCCTGCAGGTTGGTAATCCTCTGTATCCCTGCTTGTGGAAAACAGTCTGTACTCTTCATTCCTCAAAACGAAGCACCATGCTAACCGCTACTTTACGGAGGACTCAACACCTACAGGCGAGGTGTAAGATTTAATTTGGTACTTATGCCGACTGTACTTTGGAACTATTTCAGCTTGTGAACTCTTAAAATGTTAGTAACTCCAACCTTAAAGTTAAAAATTACGTTCAAACTAGGCTGTGGTGCAACCCAGTGCTGGTCCTTTCTCTAATTCTCTAACTCCCTCAGAGGGATTCTCTCTCCGACGGCGCGTGACACTGCCGTGAAATCATCGGACGGAGAAACGTCTGCAATTCGTCAGTTGTGCGGCGTAGTTTTGCGGGCTGACATTTAGGAAAATTAATTGCAGACGGTATTAAAATGGCGGGTTTGTGCAGGATGTCTCGCTGGTGACGGATATCTCAGCAGTGTTTTGTCCCCACCTTTTAGTATCGGCTCAGGTTGAACCTTGACGAATGTGGTTCCACGTAATATCCACAACTTTTGAACATTGGAAAAGCAGTCGACCGTTGGCGATGCCCCGGCCCTCTTAGTTACTATATTGATAACTATAAATGGTTTCCCCATATTGTCCTATTTGGAAATCCAGAAGACTGTAACCTCCAAACAATTAGCTTCTTAGACCTGTTGTGTTTCTCGTCTGACAAGCTTAACAACTAAAACAGTCTTAACAATTTACATCTTTTTACACACTGGTCTGCCTGACGAATGCATTGAAAGACAAAGAGGCACGAGGTCAAAGAGTTACAGCAGAGCAGCAAAAGTAACATTTCTTTCCCTTTATGGCCCAAAACAGTTTGTAGTTTCGTTAACTACACAAATAACAGTTTTAGATGAAGGTCACACGCAGAGTCGTGGCTCGATTAAAGTTAACACTCGGATCTCAATGAACAAAAGTGTTATTATCTGTAAAGATGAAAAGCTGATATGACAGACGTCTCTGTGTGGATCGTGACACCTGTGGAGATGACTCACGCTGGCTGCTGCTTTGTCATTTAAAAGGTCACATCCTGCATCTGTGAATATCAATTTCACTTCCAAATGTCTCCAAAGTAAATCTATGATTGAAAAAAGTGCAATTTTTATATGTTTTGACACCTCTTTGTGCTTTAAAACCTCCAGCTGTTTTCAGAGGCACTCCTCCATTTTAACACATTAAAGTCAGTATATGAGTCAAGCACATTAATAAAAATAAAAATAATGTCTTCTTCACTTACTTTATCACAGTTTGGACTAAGAGTCTATAAACCTTTGACTGAATGCAAACAAGTGAACATTAAACATTTGTTTGCCAAAGTTGAGAAGCATTAAACAGATGTGATGTAAAGCTCGGTTTTTGTTCTATTTGTTGAAATACTTTTTACATCCCGACAGCGATCAGTAAATCAAATGTTCTGACTCCAAGTCCAATCATTTCATTTGCGTCACACATTGTCAGTGTTGCCAAATTTGCAACTTTTTCGCCTGTGCTGCTCGCTTCTTTCAACGGAAGTTGGCAACATTATGTTGGATTTTTCGGTTTTATAAATCTACCTTAGTCTTGCCGGTGTCTCTAATGTCACCTGTCCAAACTTTAATGAGCGGTTTGACATTAATAGATCATTTTGACGTAACAAATAATACTGAAAACAGTCAATGATCCCAGGCTGATTATTGAAATACACGTTACTAAATATTTAGCGTTATACAACAATGCAAGCACGATAAATCACGTGAAATTAGATGCATTACAAAAGATTTACAACAACGTGCACAAACAAACAGTCACAATCCAAATCATAGTCTGTAAAGCACACTGAGACAAATTTATAATTTGTGATATTAGGCTACACAAATTAATTTGATTTGATTTGATTTGATTTGATAGTCACCAGTGAAATCAAAACTCCAGAATGTATATAATTTTTGATTTTTGATTACCTCCATCTTTTTATGGGAATAAATCAAATCAAATCAAATGTATTTATATATACAGCCCAATATCACAAATTATACATTTGTCTCAGTGTTTACAGACTGTACAGGATACGGCACCCTCTGTCCTTAGACCCTCTGTCCTCAGACCCTCTGTCCTAAGACCCTCTGTCCTTAGACCCTCTGTCCTTAGACCCTCTGTCCTCAGACCCTCTGTCCTTAGACCCTCTGTCCTCAGACCCTCTGTCCTTAGACCCTCTGTCCTCAGACCCTCTGTCCTCAGCTTAGACCCTCTGTCCTTAGACCCTCTGTTCTTAGACCCTCTGTCCTCAGACCCTCTGTCCTAAGACCCTCTGTCCTTAGACCCTCTGTCCTTAGACCCTCTGTCCTCAGACCCTCTGTCCTTAGACCCTCTGTCCTCAGACCCTCTGTCCTTAGACCCTCTGTCCTCAGACCCTCTGTCCTCAGACCCTCTGTCCTTAGACCCTCTGTCCTTAGACCATCTGTCCTCAGACCCTCTGTCCTTACACCCTCTGTCCTTAGACCCTCTCTCCTTAGACCCTCTGTCCTCAGACCCTCTGTCCTTACACCCTCTGTCCTTAGACCCTCTCTCCTTAGACCCTCTGTCCTTAGACCCTCTGTCCTTAGACCCTCTGTCCTCAGACCCTCTGTCCTTAGACCCTCTGTCCTTAGACCCTCGCATCGCACAAGGACAAACTTCCTAAAAGAAACCCCATAATTAAAGGGAAACATGGAAGAAACCTCGGGGAGAGCAACTGAGGAGGGATCCCTCTCCCAGGACGGACAGACGTGCAATAGATGTCGTATGTACAGGATAAACAACATAACATAAACATGTTATTTGTTTTAAATTAGCGACACATTAACAGTTTGGACTAAACGTCCAGACTCACCTCTCTTCAATCACTACCTTGTGTTTGTTATGAAGATAACGTGCTGGATATTTCTTTATATTAAGAATGATTAAATCTGTGTAGTTTCCCTCTTTGCAGACGACATTGTTGTATTGCAGCAGAACTGAAAGTGTCTCTCCAGCTCAGGGATGAGCAGGTTTTACAGGCTCAGGACACAAATCAACAGATCCCTCCTAGATTTCTCATGAATCTTCTATGAATGCAGTCATAAACTGGAAAGTCCCACACAGAGCAGATCGTATCGGGGGAGAGAAAAAGAGAGAAAGCAGAGGCCATTTTTCCAAAAGTCTTTGCTGTGAAGCACCGATCTGTAATGGTCTGCAATGAATTTATGCATGAGTTTATGATATTTGACATGCAAACACACACAAAAGTCAAAGTGGAACAAAATGTACAATCCCACCGTGGGACATTCGTGTGAAAATGTCATGGCTCTAAATTATCCTTCAGATTTATTTCCTGTCAGTGTGTTTGAGGAACATAGAAAGTGTCACTACATGCATAATTTAAAACATCCATCTATCTGTACACACAGTTTGTTTTCCAGTCCCTGCCTGCTGAATCTGTTCAGCTTTACAGCAGATGGTCATGCGAGCTGATACGACTTTGACAAATCAGATTAAAGTAAAAGGCTTCAGTGCAAGAAGCCGACTTAATGAAAGAGTTATGAAGTCTCCATAAAACATGAGCTACGTTTATACATCTCTCATTAAGATATCTGCCTAAAGGAACTTCTCCTCTTTGCATGTAGAGCAAGTCAGGTGATTAGCTGTTGAATTAAAAATACCACATTAACACTATGATGAAGTTGTGTCAGAAGAGGTAAGTAGGCCACAGCCAGACAAAGCGCTCCGTCTCGGCCGTAGGAGTTGTTGGCCCTGAGGTTACCACAGCAGTGTGTTTGCGTCTGTGGGAAGATGCGTGCACACTCGATGAAAGTGATTGGCCATGCAGGTGGAGCTTCCCCCGTCTCCTGCCAGAGAACGCCTCTGTGGCTCTCAAATCAGTTCCTCTTGGATACATTCAGTCATAACACCCGTCTGGCTTCACTCAGCATGTGACTGCTATGGAAATAGATTGTTTTGAGATTTAGTCTGCACTTCCAAATAACTCTTTCAGATGCTGGATGAGATCTACACGGTTTTAAAAGCTCCCGGCGATTTTACCTGTGCAACGTTTCCATGTGACCGAGATCTTCATCTGGCATTTTCAAATGAAGTGATGGTGGGGAACATTTCTACACTTCTCACATTCAGCGGCTCCTAATTGGATAATTTGATAAATTGCACATTTGTGAGGCCATGTGTACGTTATCACGTTTAACTGCATTCGTGTCAAAACCTAGTTTAATAATAAGAGCTTTATTATTTTAGTTTGTATTATACTTTCATGATGCATGTTCATTTTTTGGGCACATTTTAAACCTTTTATTAGACTTAGCGGAGCAGAGATGACAGGAAGTGAGAGGGATGACATGCAACAAAGGCTGAAGTCTCATGTTCACAGGAGCATATTCCTAATAAAGTTGTGTTTAATCGAATCACCACAGTTGATGTGTTACTCCTGCACAGGTGCATGGTGTACGCTCATGGCCACATTAATGAACTTTTCTCATTTAGTTTGTGATAATTTGATTAAACACAAATTTGCTTCAGAACATGGAGCATGTAAGTATAATATAAACAGGAAATGAGACAGCTCCTTGTTGGTAATGTGAGGAAATAACTAAATTTACATTCATTAATGATGCTTAATAGAAAGTGTCACACAGTATAATTCTATGATGACTATATAAGAGGTGTTACTTCAATTTAGCATTCAGGACAAAGTGGTGTTGTTGTATTCTGTATTCATTTTAAATTAATTTACAAGATTTTTACACACAAAACATATGAAGAACTTGTAGAAAATCCCGTTTTGATGTGAATTAAACTTCCCGACAGTATATTTAAGAACTCCTGAAACAATTAGTGGGTTAACAGAAATAATTTGGCAACAATTTTGTTTGTTTATTTTTATTTTAAGTATTTTTGAAATGACTTTTTGAAATGACATTTATGTTTTAATATTTTTTAACAATTTAATTTATTTAACATTTATTTTTTAACAATTTAATTTATTTTACATTTATTTTTTAATAATTTAATTTATTTTACATTTATTTTTTAACAATTTAATTTATTTTAAATTGATTTTTTAACAATTGAATTTATTTTAAATCTATTTAAAAACATAATTTTTAGTTTTTTTTCAATTAGGAGCGCAGCAGGGAGGAAGAAATACTCCGATATTTTACTCAAGCAATGTAGAAATACTCCGCTGCAAGTAAAAGTCCTGCATTAGTAAGTAAAAGTAAAAGCATCAAAATACACTTAAAGAACAAAAAGTACTCAGTATGTGGAATGGAACATTTCAAAATAAAATACGCTATAGCATTGGATTATATTTATTGATGCATTAATGTCTGCTGGTAAAGTTCGGAATGATTGTATTAACTTTATATATTGCTAAGTAGAGCTGAGCGATATGACTAAATCTTATATCGATACCGATATATATCACGATATAGCTTATTTTCTGGTAATTTAATAAATAATTGTGTATTCTCCTGTGTGAGTGAAATACTGAATATATTCTCATTTAATTTAATACTTTAGTGCAAAATGAAAATAACAGTTTCCAAAGAAAAAATGAATAAATATTTCCATTTATTCTGTGTTTGTTAATCACATTGAGTTGAGAAACAAAACATATATTTCACAATATCTCAGATACATGATCCTATTGATGCTCCTGTTATCTCAACCCACAATAACTCATTTATTAGTTGTATTATGAATGTGAATCTGCACAATATATAAAATAAATCAGTGTTGCATACAGAGATGAAAGCTATGTTGTGCATGTTTTACGCAGGTCGTCACGTACCTACTGCGGTGCCAAAAGCTTCCTCCTCTCGTCCACGTGGTGCACATGTCACCTCAGCGTCCCCATGACCAGCGTCTCCGAGTTGAACTCAAACTGGTAGCTGGAAGACGCAGACTTCCCCCACGAGTAGAGGCTGGGCGGCCGCTGCTTGAAGGAGGACGTGTACCTGTAGAAGCTCCGGTGCCGGTTCTTCAGGTACTCTCTGTAGTTCTTGGTGAGCAGCGTGTAGAGGAAAGGGTTAATGCAGCTGTTGCTGTAAGTCAGGCTCGTCACCAGGTAGTTGATGCTGGTGTGAGTCTGCGAGGCCAGGTTCAGGTTCAGGTTGGTGAGGTACAGAGACAGCAGCTGCCAGATCCAGAAGGGCAGGAAACACGCCCAGAACACCAGCACGATGGTGAAGATCATGATCAGCACTTTCTGCTTCGGGGAGCGCTTCGCTCCTCTGCTGATCACAGGGTTGCGCTGGGACTCTAAATAAGTCCGGGCTAACTTGACGTACAGATATCCGATGATGAGCCCCGGTGCCATGATGCTGGTGCCAAACAGCACCGTCACGTACACTTTATAAGCCAGGGGCGCCCAGGTTGGCGCGCACATCCTCTTCACACCCCCGTCCGGCGTGCTCTGGGTGGTCTGCGAGACCATCACCATCATGGGCACTGAGAGCAGCAGAGACAGCAGCCACACGCCCCACGCCAGAGCTTTGCGGTAACTCTTGGAGCGCCTCACCGTGTCCAGCGGCTTGGTGACGGACAGGTAGCGCTCCGTGCACATGACGGTGAGGGTGAATATGCTGGCGTGCATGGTGAGGAGGTCCAGGCTGAGCAGGATGCGGCAGCCCACGTCCCCGAAGTACCAGTCCTTCAGGAAGTAGGTGGACACCACGAAGGGGATGGTGGAGAGGTAGAGCAGGTCCGCCAGCGCCAGGTTGATGATGGAAATGTACATAGAAGTGGCGAAGCGGATCGAGTGGCACATCACCACCAGGGTGTACACGTTCCCCGACACTCCGATGATGTAGACGACGGAGAGCAGCGTCCCGAAAGTAGAAGTGATAACCAGTTCATGATCCACAGTCCCGGAGACCTGCGGCGGACTCGTGTTTAAATCCACAGACTTGTTGTTATTCATGGCTCTCTGTGGTGATCTCCTCTCCTGCTTGTTTTTTTTTTTTTTTTGGTGTTTCGCTCCTGCGCTCTTGGTCTGTGCCGGAGAAGTTTTGGAAAAGATGCGCACCGGCACAGGTTGCGTCTTGCTGATCCTCTCTCGCGCTCACAGCCGGCTGCTCTTTGCTCCTGACGTCACTGCTGTAACACTCACTCTGAAGATTTCATATAAAAAAATGTTGAATGATATTCTTGGGTGAAAACTGTCAACGTGCTTCAGCCGTAAGAAATTTGCCCGTGGAGACAGAGAATTGTAAATATGAAAAATAAATAAAAAGTTTGGTAAGCACTGGTTGTACACGCGCTGCAGGAACATGAAGCAGAGTCACTTTCACTGCATCCATTAAGAGAGACCCTGCAGGTGGATAGGGAAAGACATTTAACTAACAGACATCAGTATGAAAGTCCTCCACTTCATGACTCACATCAACACAATTATCTTTTGTTTTAAAAGTTTTCTGAAATGTTATGTTTAAATATGCAAATGAGGCATCATCTCATTAAATATATATAATTTACATATATATTTAATTGGATGAAGCAGGTTCAGAGTGTTTCATGTTGTTCACATGTCAAAGGTTTGTACAGATTCTGGATCTGTCTTTGTATCACTCCATAAATCACTAAATCCTGTCAAAACACAGAACTCTGTGCATCTCCTGCATGTAGTGAGTGTAGCGTGTATAACATGAGCTGTGAGTGACATGTGAACAAAGCCCTCTGCACAAAGCTTCAGAATATAGAGAGGAATGAAAGTGGAAAGTTTGGTGTATGTAAGTGCTGCTGAAGTGGAGACTTCTGCTGAAGAGTGTGAGAAAAAGCTCCTTTAGAGATATGTATTGTAACATTCATACATGTTGTACACACTACAGGTGAACAGGGTCATACATGTTGTACACACTACAGGTGAACAGGGTCATACATGTTGTACACACTACAGGTGAACAGGGTCATACATGTTGTACACACTACAGGTGAACAGAGTCATACATGTTGTACACACTACAGGTGAACAGGGTCATACATGTTGTACACACTACAGGTGAACAGGGTCATACATGTTGTACACACTACAGGTGAACAGAGTCATACATGTTGTACACACTACAGGTGAACAGAGTCATACATGTTGTACACACTACAGGTGAACAGAGTCATACATGTTGTACACACTACAGGTGAACAGGGTCATACATGTTGTACACACTACAGGTGAACAGAGTCATACATGTTGTACACACTACAGGTGAACAGAGGTCATACATGTTGTACACACTACAGGTGAACAGGGTCATACATTTGTACACACTACAGGTGAACAGAGTCATACATGTTGTACACACTACAGGTGAACAGGTCATACATGTTGTACACACTACAGGTGAACAGAGTCATACATGTTGTACACACTACAGGTGAACAGGGTCATACATGTTGTACACACTACAGGTGAACAGGGTCATACATGTTGTACACACTACAGGTGAACAGGGTCATACATGTTGTACACACTACAGGTGAACAGAGTCATACATGTTGTACACACTACAGGTGAACAGAGTCATACATGTTGTACACACTACAGGTGAACAGGGTCATACATGTTGTACACACTACAGGTGAACAGAGTCATACATGTTGTACACACTACAGGTGAACAGAGTCATACATGTTGTACACACTACAGGTGAACAGAGTCATACATGTTGTACACACTACAGGTGAACAGAGTCATACATGTTGTACACACTACAGGTGAACAGAGTCATACATGTTGTACACACTACAGGTGAACAGGGTCATACATGTTGTACACACTACAGGTGAACAGAGGTCATACATGTTGTACACACTACAGGTGAACAGAGTCATACATGTTGTACACACTACAGGTGAACAGAGTCATACATGTTGTACACACTACAGGTGAACAGAGTCATACATGTTGTACACACTACAGGTGAACAGAGTCATACATGTTGTACACACTACAGGTGAACAGAGTCATACATGTTGTACACACTACAGGTGAACAGGGTCATACATGTTGTACACACTACAGGTGAACAGAGTCATACATGTTGTACACACTACAGGTGAACAGAGTCATACATGTTGTACACACTACAGGTGAACAGGGTCATACATGTTGTACACACTACAGGTGAACAGGGTCAAACATGTAACTAACAGATATCATGAAGCTTCCCCACTTCATGACTCACATCAACACAGTTTATATTACAAGTGTTTAATATGTACATGAGGCGTTATGTAATGTAGCTGTGGAGAGTTTAAATCTACACACACAGTTACACACACACACTCTCATGTTCTCATGTTTCCTCTCGTCTGAAGAAGACGAGTTATGGAAGCAGAATAGCTCAAACTCTCAAAAATGACCTGTGAATAAAAATCATATCTCTTCCTGTCGTGTCGCGCTTTAATCTCTAATGTGCAAATGAGGCTGATAAGGAGTTGAACCAGCATAGATATGCCTAATTAATCTTTCCTCCTGCACTGACCACATGCACACACACACTGTAGATGGTTGAGCTCCTGATTCTGCACCAGAGATCCAATTAATGGCCTTTCTTGTATATGTGGGTCAGCCTGCAGCTCAACATCATCATGAAAGTGATGAACAGTTCAGCGATTGTTCTGCAGAAAGTTCACCTACAATGATTAAAGATGATTATCATTTGATGCAGACAGGATTTTAAATGGCAGTGAATCATTTAAATTATGCTGATAAAAAAACTCACATTATTCGGTGTCTTTTTACAGATGTAGAAATATCTGCAGCTTCAGTTCAGAAAACACTTTTGTGTCATAAATAAATCTGGTGCATGAATTAAATACCGTGTTGGGAAGGTTACTTTTTAGATTGAATTAAAATCTGAAATACTTTATTTATCCCCGGGGGTAATTGGAGTTTGTTACAGTTGCTTCACTTTAGAATATAAGTAATATATAATATTATTATATATATATATATATAAATATATATATATACACACAAATAATATATATATATATACAAATAATATATATATATTATTTATATATATATATAATTTATATATTATATATATTATATATAATCATAGAGAAGTTAAAGAAACTAACAAACTACAAGATGAATGTTATATTAGACATGTGAGCGTATCACCAACATTTTGATGATTAACTGTCATTTAATGATATGACCTTATTTTTATTTTGTAATTTAATTTGGTAACTAGTTACTCTTTTAACACTGATATATTATTTATTTGCTAAGAATTATTATTATTTATTTAGATATATTTTTGGCCCATTTGCCTTCATTAGATAGAAAGGACAGATAGCCTGGATAAATAAATAAATAAATAGATAAATAAATAGATAGATAAATAAATAAATAAACAAACAAAAAACAAACAAATAAATAAATAAAAAAACAAAAAAAACAAAATAAAACAGTAAAAGATCAAAAGGGGAGAGAGGTGATGACAGGCAGCAATTTTCAAACACCTTCGGTACGTCCCCTATATTAATCATAAACGTCCTTATATAGATATATTTATCGTATAAATCAACGATTCTTCTGAGCCAGCAATCACCATTCAACAATCTTCCGCAGACAGCGTTCCTCAGACTCCATCCATATCCACGGGTGACTGATCCCCGAGACCGACTGACAGAGACAGACTGTTCCATCCATCCTCGGAGCTAAAAAAGATGTGTGTGTGTGTGTGTGTGTGTGTGTGTGTGTGTGTGTGTGTGTGTGTGTGTGTGTGTGTGTGTGTGTGCATGTGTGTGTGTGTATGTGTGTATGTGTGTGTGCATCAATTACAGTTGGAGTTTCGGCTCAAGGGCAGAGCAGTCATTAAAGGGACCATGTTGGACTGAAAGTGCAACGAGAAGGTAGTTAACACGGTGTCGTCTGTTACTGTAATGTCTGTACACACACACACACACACACACACACACACACACACACACACACACACACACACACACACACATACACACACACACACACACAGATAATGATTGAATCAGATGCTACAGGACGTGATTTCCTGACCAGCAAGTGCATCGCAGGAACACTTGTTCTCCCTTTGATCGTGTGTGTCCCTGCACGGATTCTTGCAGGCAATAAGAAAGAGATGAATGGGAAGCAGATTGTGAAAGAAGAAGAAGAGGAAGAAGAAGAAGAATGTGAGACTGGTTCTGCCTGATGCGTTACATCACGCTGTTGTCTGCCCGTCTTTCAAAGGCTGCTGATGACATGAGAGCTTCAGTATAAATAATGTGACATGCAGAGGCCAGAATACAGTGTTTCTGTTCTACCACTGACTTCAAAGGCTCCCTGTGGTGGAACACTGATGTTTATGTTCAATGTCGAACAAATGTCTCATAATATTTGCAAGGCGGATTTTTTAAAGCTGCTCTCACACACAATATTTCTATATTAATAGTAAATCAAATGAATATGTGTAATTGGAGATCTGATAGTGAACAACCTACAGAGAATCATCTGCAGTTAAAGGCTCCTTGTTTTGCTTCAGTCTCAGCAACGAGCAGCTTTTTAGAAATCATCCAGAACTAAAATGGCACTCGGAGAGCGCGGACCTCCGAGTACTTGAACGCACCACTGGTAAGGCCAGTGGTGCGTTCAAGTACCCCATTTCCCGAGTTTGGAAATCATTCTTCCGACTTCCGTGTGAGCTTTATATCGTAAAGTAGAAACAACATGGACGCTACAGAGTGTTGTATTTTCCTACTCAGAGCGTTTAAACAACTCATTGTTCCGATTATTCTGACCCAGGTTGAAAAAGTGTTTCAAATACAAAATGAAATGTGTAAATCACAGTGAAAGCATCACGGGGCAGTCCTAAACGTTCTGACCGGCAACTGTAAATCTCAGAAACAAACATACAAATTGTTCCATATAAGCCACGCCTTTTTGCGTCAAGATAGATTTTCCGCCATTCGTTTTTTTTCGCAGGGCGTATATCACAAAAAAACTATTAGAACCACTTTTGGTTTACGTGTGTACATATGATGTCTGAGTAACCATGACACATCTGCTGCCATTTGGCCAATAGGTGGCGCTGTAGCAGCATCATCTACCTATAAAGATAGGCCTGTCTGTGTGTGTATGTGGGACTGTCCTTCGCACATCTCAAGAACTGTTTGGGGGGTGTACTGCTGAGGACCCAGCACACTGCAGTGTCCAGTGTGAAGTGGAACGGCCCGCGCCAAAGGGCCACGTCTGGAACGGGCACTTTGTGCTGCCAACATGTGTCGACAAGTATTATAGTTTGTTTCAGTTATAACTTACTTTACTAACTTACTTGTTTGGTGAGGGTGAAATATTACAAAGCCCTTCTCCCCACGCTGTGCCACTTAAACTGCTAGAGGCTACGTTGTAATGCTGATGAGATTATTTCGTGATAAAAGCGAGCCACAGAGCCTGCAGTGCAGGAAGTCTGCAGAATTAAAATACTGTAGATCCCACGGCCTCACAAATATGGGACAAGTACAGCGTGTGTTTCACTGTATGTCACTGCAGTACATCAGTCCTGTTTGTTTTCCCCATGTATGGGCTTTGCATGAAGAGGTCTGAATGCACATTTAGTGGCATTTGCATGGAGTGAGGAACATAGATCATAGAGATCAGGGTGATGGGTCGACGGAGAAAACATCAGCCGAGTAGAAAGTTGTGCAGATCTGCATGAATGAGAAGTGTGAGAAGACAAAGGTTTCTTGAAGCAGAGGTGGCTTTATGTGGTAAAGTCCAGGCTCTATATTCAGGCTCTATAAGCTTGAGAAGTCTTATGCAAGAGGTGAAACATTCAGCAAGTTATACTCAGAAGAAAGTAAGAGAGTGGGCATAATTCATAGTTGTGTAACTATGTATAAAAATAGCCTCGCAGTCAAAAGTTTTGACTCGTCACAATGTGTCGGCTGATTGTCGATAAATGACATCACGTCTGCTGCTTCTTCTGAATTGGCGAGTAGAAACAACATCTGCTGTTTGATGGAGCGACACGCACTCTGCGCTGCGGTTACAGATGGAAGAGAGATGAGGTGTTTGATACATTATTTACAAGCTGCCTGATATCCAGATTGTGGAATGACACAGGAGTAAAGATGTGCTCAGGTCAGACTCATTAGTTGATTTTTTCCACTAAGCTCACTTAAGCCATGTGTGGTGAGTAGATCTGCTGTGTGTCGATGACGTACGTTCACCTTTCTGCAAGTAAATGTGTGAATAATCACTGAAGATCCACGTTGTCAGCATCTATGTTTGCAGAAGAGGACTCGCTGTATATTCATGGATCAGATGTGTGCTTGGAAATATCAACGTTATATAAGCTCAGATTTACAGTATCCCACACGTGTGCAGCTCTTCCTGTTTATTCTTCGTTCACTCTTAGTTTCCATAGCGATGGTAAGACTATTTTTGTGCACATAGGGATTCATGTAAACAACTTATCTGCACAAAAACAATAACCTCAGCTGATCCACCTGTCAGCACACGCAGACATAGGTAAAGAGGTGTGTGTGTGTGTGTGTGTGTGTGTGTGTGTGTGTGTGTGTGTGTGTGTGTGTGTGTGTGTGTGTGTGTGTCCTGCAAACACCAGTAATTCTGTTTCTTGACATGATTGTAAATCAATCTTTCCCTTTTTAAGATGCTTATATATATATAAGTATAAAAGTGTTTATTATTCTTTTTGTTCTAATGATACTCTTTATTTATAGAGCACCTTTAAACATTAAGTTCTTTACAAAGACAGCACAATAAAAACAGACAGACAGAAAACCAGTTTAATGCAGAACGACCGGAAGTCTTCGGGCAGATCGATCCAGATCCTCGACCCCCACTGGAAACACTTTAATGTTCTTTATACAACCTTCAAATCCTTAATATAGAAACAAAGACCTATCTGCTGTGTAAAGATAAAGTGGAGTAAAGTCTGCATGAAGTCAAACTCCTTCTGTTGGTTATCTAATGGCCGCTCTGCGTTTATAGAGCAGTTTACAGCTGATAACGACCCTCAGGTTCCTCCTCCGGTTGTTCCTCCTCAGGTTCCTCCTCAGGTTCCCCCTCAGGTTCCTCCTCAGGTTCCCCCTCAGGTTCCTCCTCAGGTTCCTCCTCAGGTTCCTCCTCAGGTTCCACTGTTATACCTGTTTACAGTGTCCCTGCTGCTCCTCTCAGCACCACATAGGGAGCGTCTCAGTGCAGATTTAGATGATCGGTAAGTAAGGAGGCCTGCAGACAAATATTGTTAAAAGTGCAGTTATAAACAATGGTTTAAAGATTGAAGTTCCTTCTGTTAATGCAACGTCTTGGGCTTTTATTGTGAAAGGAAAGAAGGGAAGGAGTGAAGGAGTGAAGGAGTGAAGCGGTAATGTTCTGTTGTTGATGTGGAGAAATAAAGAGTTTGTTTGTATTCAGAGATGTTAATCATGTTAATGCTGCCATGTGTGAACAGTTTGAAGTTGTAGGTCTCAAACTTCAGATCTGTGGACACTTTACAAAACGTCTCAACGCCCGTTTGGTTGGATTTGCTTTTGTTTCATCTTTTATGTTTTTAGCTTGATGTCTTTTACTTTCTATTTTATCTTTTGTTGTGAAGCACTTTGTGATGTCTGTTCTTCAAAGGTACCACACAAACATATTATAATAACAATAATAATAATAATAATAATAATAATAATAATAATACTATATTCTTACACCTTGTAAGGGACTGTTATTTTGTTGTCACAGGAGTTATGGACCTATAAAAGTGGTCAACTAAACAGAACTTAACTCAGGATATATAAACATAAACTGAATAAAAGGCACGAAAAAAGTCATAATGTAGTAAATATGTACAAATCCACGCAGTCGATATAAACTGTATCTAACTGCATCAGGATGCAGTCTTCCTTTATTAAAAGCTGAGTTCAGCTGCATCAGGAGTTATTTCTCACACATCTTTGTCTTGACTTTTCCCAACTTCTGTGCTTCTCTGATTGATTACTGCAGAGTGAGAAGTACTGCATGATGTAACTGATAAATCACCTGCTGAACCGGATCAGCAGGAGAGCAGAACTCTTTACTCTGAGCCAGTTCGTCTTCTTAACACGGTGTCAAGACTTCCTGCCTTCATCCCTCGTCTTAGTTTCTCTCCAGTCGGACTGACTGGACGTAGACTGTGGGTGTTAGTCGGCCGTGATAACGTTTTGCATTTGCATAGTCACTGTGATTATACAGAAATAACAACATGTCAGAGTATTTCCCCCTATAGCCGGATGATCATACGCGCAGACAGACTCGCTCAGCTTTCTCTCCTGTCACCACTGTTTGGATTAATTTGTTACCTGCCTGCCTTTGGACTCTCAGTAACACGTACTTAATATTTATTTCATGTGATTGATGTGTGTGAAACAAACAGATAAATACATAAATAAATAAAAGACATCTGGGCTACAGTTTCCCCGAGGGAATGAACGTTTAAAGGTGAGAATAAAGTTGTCCTAACCCAGCGTGGAGCCTGCTGGTGGCACGTTATGCTGTGGGACGTGTGTCCTCCCTGGAAGAATTGTGAAGGAGAAACATACATGCAGAGAAATCCTGGTAAAAACTCCACAACTGCTTATTGGGAGAAGAATCGTATTTCAGTAAAACAACAAACTGCACATGAATCTGTTTAAAAAAACAATGTTAATGTGCTGCAGTTAGCTGAAGCTTTGTATCTTTCCTCAGCATCATGTGGACGTTTTGACTTATGGAAAGTTGCATGAATATGAACATGTAATACATTTTTCGACAGTTTAGCCTCTTGTCTTTTTGGTCTTTTCAAAAAGTACAGCCAGGTACAAGTAGGCAGAATATGCAACTGAGTATCACCACATACAGCGCAGTCCAACAGTCCAACAGTCCAACGGTCCAACGGTCCAACGGTCCAACGGTCCAACAGTCCAACGGTCCAACGGTCCAACGGTCCAACAGTCCAACGGTCCAACGGTCCAACAGTCCAACAGGCCAACGGTCCAACGGTCCAACGGTCCAACAGTCCAACAGTCCAACAGTCCAACAGGCCAACGGTCCAACGGTCCAACGGTCCAACGGTCCAACAGGCCAACGGTCCAACGGTCCAACGGTCCAACAGGGCAACGGTCCAACGGTCCAACTGACTAAATATTTGAAGAATAGAAACAGAGTCTCGATGTTTGAAGCTGATTCAGATCAATTCACAGAAGTTTGTTGCCAAAGGTTATTATTGACCTGCAAGGCGTCAATATTAATGCAATCAATGTGCTTCACTCAAATCACGATGTACAGATTTATTTTCACTTCACTTGTTTCACCTGTCCCTCATCACCTCCCTCATCAGCTGTCCCTCATCACCTCCCTCATCACCTGTCCCTCATCACCTGTCCCTCATCACCTCCCTCATCACCTCCCTCATCACCTGTCCCTCATCACCTGTCCCTCATCACCTCCCTCATCACCTCCCTCATCACCTGTCCCTCATCACCTGTTCCTCATCACCTCCCTCATCACCTCCATCATCACCTGTCCCTCATCACCTCCCCCATCACCTCCATCATCACCTGTCCCTCATCACCTCCCCCATCACCTCCCCCATCACCTCCCTCATCACCTGTCCCTCATCACCTGTCCCTCATCACCTGTCCCTCATCACCTCCCTCATCACCTCCCTCATCACCTGTCCCTCATCACCTCCCTCATCACCTGTCCCTCATCACCTGTCCCTCATCACCTGTCCCTCATCACCTGTCCCTCATCACCTCCCTCATCACCTCCCTCATCACCTGTCCCTCATCACCTCCCTCATCACCTCCCTCATCACCTCCCTCATCACCTGTCCCTCATCACCTGTCCCTCATCACCTGTCCCTCATCACCTCCCTCATCACCTCCCTCATCACCTGTCCCTCATCACCTCCCTCATCACCTGTCCCTCATCACCTCCCTCATCACCTCCCTCATCACCTCCCTCATCACCTGTCCCTCATCACCTCCCTCATCACCTGTCCCTCATCACCTCCCTCATCACCTGTCCCTCATCACCTCCCTCATCACCTCCCTCATCACCTGTCCCTCATCACCTCCCTCATCACCTCCCTCATCACCTGTCCCTCATCACCTGTCCCTCATCACTTCTCTCATCACCTGTCCCTCATCACCTCCCTCATCACCTGTCCCTCATCACCTGTCCCTCATCAGCTGTCCCTCATCACCTCCCTCATCACCTGTCCCTCATCACCTGTCCCTCATCACCTCCCTCATCACCTGTCCCTCATC
>NC_041373.1:19817454-19837454 GCF_900634415.1 Cottoperca gobio | reverse complement strand
GATGTAGCAACATTTATTGAGAATCATGATTTAATTTGACTTTATGATATAGAAGACATAAGGTATGTCATTTCTGTTTTTTGGATTAGTCCTGTAATGAGGCTTAAGTAATGAATTCACCTTTGCAGACAGCTTATTAGCTATTCATCTGGGGATACGGATGGTTAAGCATGGTCATAAAGGCATGCACATTGCAACAGCCATGTAATAACCTGGTGCTGTCACCGTGCCGGTGTGGCCCTGCAGGGGACAATCCTGCACAGTGTTGACTTGTCTGTACTCTGCAGAGATCATAACCTCGCTCTGACCTCATCGCTGACGGAGACAAAAGGACAGGTTGTTCAGATTCTGAGACGAAATGAAGCAGATCAGCAGCGAGCAGGGGCTTCATGTATAGGGACTTCGTGTGCAGGGGCTTCATGTACAGGGCTTCATGTGCAGGGCTTCATGTGCAGGGGCTTCATGTGCAGGGCTTCATGTGCAGGGGCTTCATGTGCAGGGGCTTCATGTACAGGGCTTCATGTGCAGGGGCTTCATGTACAGGGCTTCATGTGCAGGGGCTTCATGTACAGGGCTTCATATACAGGGCTTCATGTGCAGGGGCTTCATGTGCAGGGGCTTCATGTACAGGGCTTCATGTACAGGGGCTTCATGTGCAGGGGCTTCATGTGCAGGGCTTCATGTGCAGGGGCTTCATGTACAGGGCTTCATGTACAGGGCTTCATGTGCAGGGCTTCATGTGCAGGGGCTTCATGTGCAGGGGCTTCATGTACAGGGCTTCATGTACAGGGGCTTCATGTGCAGGGGCTTCATGTACAGGGCTTCATGTGCAGGGCTTCATGTGCAGGGCTTCATGTGCAGGGGCTTCATGTACAGGGCTTCATGTGCAGGGCTTCATGTGCAGGGGCTTCATGTGCAGGGCTTCATGTGCAGGGCTTCATGTGCAGGGCTTCATGTGCAGGGCTTCATGTACAGGGGCTTCATATACAGGGCTTCATGTACAGGGGCTTCATGTATAGGGGCTTCATGTACAGGGGCTTCATGTGCAGGGGCTTCATGTACAGGGGCTGACAATGATTGACAAACATGATTGGTTCATGAACAACTGGTCTATGAGCTTCACTTTGACGAATGTTCGTGCATCAGTGCTAACCTGTACGGACGCCATTACTCTCTGTAGTTTGTAATCATGTCTGCAGCTCTGCAGGGAGATGGATGTTGGCTGCTTTCTTTCAAATGACCTTAATATTATGTTAATCATTGAGTCAGATATGTAATTTATCTGTTGACAGCCGAGAGGAAAACAACTTGAAGTATTATGATGAATCCTCCACGCTGTTAAACAGCAATGATTATAACATGCGCTTTACATCATTCTCAGATTCTGAGACTGAATTTCATGCTTCAAATGAATCTGATAAACGATGCAAATAAGATGCACTTGTCCTTCTTGGGTGATTAGAAATGATTCTCTTGGAGCCAAAGACACGTAAAGTTTATTTAAGTGTTTATTTACTTTAGCAGCAGCAACAAGTAACCAAAGTGTTTATTGTGTTTATTGTGTTTATTGTGTTTATTGTGCATCGCCGTGATGAAGTAACTCAACGTGAAGCAACTACGAGTCAAATCCTGGCTCCTGAGGAAGGACAACACAGGAAACATCTTCTCATCAAGTGTTAATGATTTCATGCTCGCTGTCGTTCACGTGGCTCTTGAGATGTTATTTGTCTTATGACCTCAGATGTTCTACTTTTGTCTATGGATTGGTTTCTGTGTGGAACTGGTTATAATGACAGAATACAAAGACACACTGGTGGAAAACACACAAGTCAGCCGACAGCATGTGTCTAAAGAATGAAGAAGTTTACACATTTACACTTATTCTTCACCCAACGTCACTTTGACAGCGCGGTATCGGATCATATGGTTACCTGCAAACAAACTGAATAAATGATTCTCAGTAACAACACAATCCAAATCTAACATGTTTGAAAAAAGAGTAGGAGGAAGTATACGGTTTTACTCCTTCACCGCCACACACACACACACACACACACACACACACACACACACACACACACACACACACACACACACACACACACACACACACACACACACACATATATACATACATACATACACACACACATATATGCACACACACATTCTCTCTCTCTCTGGATTAACTGAAGTTGAAGAAAGTGTCGAACAAAAACTTCCCTCGCTGACATTCAGAATGATTCAGTTTCTGTTGGCGTCGGAGGGAAACGCGAACAAAAGCTCGTCAGTGTTACGACACAAACACAGTAAACATCTCATCCAGAACATCCTCTGCACGCTCTTTGGGCCATTTTGTTGTTGGAAACATAACTAGTTTGCAAAACATGCAAAGAAAATAAAGACGTTTTTTGTTTTCATTATTTTATTTAAACAAACTTACGACACGTTTACAAAGTTCTGTTTTCGAGCAGCATTTGGGCGGCGATGGCTCACGAGGTAGGGCGATCATCCACCAGTCGGACGGTCGGGGATTCGATCCCCGTGTCCAAGTATCCGGAGCCCCAAATTGCTCCAGATGGCAACGACGTGTGAATGTTTATCGCTCCTGATCGGCAGGTACGGCAGACGCAGTGTACAAAGTTGTGAATGCTAACTTTTGTTATAAAAGCACCTTGAGAAGTCCATGAGCGCGTCCCCTGGCTACCCAGAATCTGTAGTTTGTAGTTTGTAGTTCTACGTCCCTGTCGAGGCAATAAAGCTCACGTTGAGGAACTTAATGCTTCATTAACCTGCTTCACTGATTGGACCTCCTCAGAATAAGACTGTGTGTATTGAGTGTCGAGTCGTGTCTCTTTCCTCGCTACAGTTTTCAGGACGTTTCCAGAGAGAGCTGCTCTGGTGCACCTTTATTGATTTAAATGCTCCCCCCAACTGACCTCGCTGTCAGACAGGTTTTCACTGGATAATTTATGGAGCAGACGAGTAAACTTGGCGTAGAAGAAAAGCTAAATGCTCAGTTTAGAGGGAGTCAGTGAGGTGACACGTCAGCAGCAGATTAACGGATCATTGTGTCCAACACCAGAGCTATCAATCAACTCAAATATATAATCAAGATTCATCGTTTGTCTATAGTTCATGACAAATTAGTTGCACCTTAAAGGAAGATTTTTCAAGTATTTAATACTCTTATCAACGTGGACAAATATGCTTTATGCAATTGTATTTATTGTTGGAAATCAACTGACTGAGTATTGTGCAGAAACCTTCCCAAGTGCTACTTTTAGGGATCTCACTAATACAAACACCAGTGAATTCAATTCCAAATAAATTATTGTGTTTGTATTTATTTTCTGTGATTAACAAATTATAATATTGGAATTAGTAGTTTTAATTATGTATTATAAGCTGCTTAGAGCTCGTGTTAGGAAGGTAATTCCCTTTTAATATCTATTTTGCATTGCTGTGAAAACATCTCCTTCAAACCACTGGATTTATTGTTAAATAAAACTACATTTCACATGATTATAACGTTGTAATTTACCTTCGGCCAAAACCTTGAACACATGTTCCTCAAGGGCACCTCTGTTAACGTTAGCTGTTAGCCGTTAGCTGTTAGCTCATTGCAGGACTGCAGCGTTCCTCCTCCGTTCATGGGGGTCAACACAGGAGGGGATGGATTAATAACAGCTAACGTTAACGTTAACTTGCTCTCATTCTGCTGATTCCAACACATTTGTAGTTTACAATGAAGCTTTGCGTAAAACAAAAAGCTGATATGTTGCACACTTGTGCTGCAGTCTGGGAGAGTTTATGGAGTTTCATAAAAAGAGTCAAAGGGAATAATATCATTCAGATATATTCCACTGATTCACTTCAAAACAAAGTCATTAAGTTCCAGCTGTGGAAACATCCAACACACACTCGGCTGTGGGTTCATCTGAGGCCATTTTCTAGCCCTGAAAACTGTTTTTGCAATTTACAACTCGGCATATGAACCATAAAGTACCGTAAACTGCCGTAGCTCATTCTGGTGCATGTTGAAGAGGAATGAACCAGATTGTCAACAGATTTTTGATATTTGTGAGCCCAGTTCTTCTTCTCATTACAGTTTAATGTTGTCTAAGGAAGAAGATCTCGGATATTACACACTCAAGCAGTCATCTATCACAAGGACAGAATCTTCCCCCACAAAACTTCACCTGTTGGAAGACATTAGACTGGAGATGCTAAACTCCTCTCTAAAGAAATCCTTTGCTCGGGTCACACCTGTTCTTTATATATCACCCACAGTGAGTCTCATACAGATGAAACAGACTTCTGACTCGTCGGGCTGAAGCCGGTCCAAACCTTCCTGCCCAAACACCAGTTTATACAAATACAGACCAAATATACACGATACAAGATATTACATCTTCTAAAAGATGACGTCACCACACAACACAACTGCATTGTCAAGTATGTTTCGAGGAAAACGTATTTTCTCCAAGCTCACGTTGAAATGAAATCCACGATGGGAGGATGTCGGGGTGGACGGGTTGAACAACAAATTGGACGTTGACGTAGTAAGTCTCATACATACGCATAACTTAAGTTGCATAACAAACATGCTAAATTTAGCCCAAACTATGATGTGAACCTAACTAACTCCTAAACTGCGACCCTAATAAAGGAGAAAAGACATCATTTACGTTACTAACCCTCCGAGCGTAGTTGAGAATTCAGTTTTGTTGCATGGGAACGTAAAACCTTCTGGAAAGCTTGTGCAAAAGATGTTGCTGGTGACATGAACTGGGAGAGGTTGCATGCGTGGTGCATCGGCTGCGGCCTCTCTTCAGATGCTGTGAGGCCGACGCTGCTGCGATAACAACAACTCTCCATTCTTGAACCTGCGACCCTCCGGTTCCTACTGCCGTTCTATTAACTTTTCTTTGTGATTCACACCTAACACTGTTGATCATTTTTAACCTCGAGAGTTCAGTGAAACACAGATTGTTCAGTATTAAAGGGGAAATGCACAGATATTATATCTGTGTGTCCTGGAGAAAGTGACTGATGCACATTTGATTGATACGCACGTCATCGCTGTCCAAGCGGCTATAATCGGACGTGTGGATAGCAGATTGTAATTTTCCACGCTGACAGGCTCCATCTCGTTAGTGCACGTGTGCATGTGCACGCGTGTGAGTGAAAGACAGAGAAGAAGGGCACTTGGAGGAGTTCTTCCTCGGCCCGTGTGGTACCCTCTCACCAGGGTTCACGACGACCAGGCCGGTAGTTATTCTACATGTAGGTGCTTAATCAAGGACTAACATATTCCAACATCGGCTGTACGTTTTCTGTAGTGGTAATGTTAAAGATGCCAGAGAATTAACCTTTGTTTTTGTTTGTTTACATTCCTCCTGATGTAAATAATAGAAACACTCACTGCTTCAGTTTGTTCTGCATCTCGTTGTGCAGCCTTGTGTTGCATGAAGACAGTAAATGATCCTGGACACACACATGCCACCTGAATGAAACAAAACAATCTTTGTATCTCTAAGTAAGTGACTAACGTTAACCCTCACTGTGTGATGTCCCCCCGCTCACAAAGCGTTTTCAGGTTAAGATATCCTATCGTAGCTTTAAGCTTTTGTGAAAACTAAAAACATTAGTGTGTAATGATTTAAACCGATGAGGGAGTTATGTGAACATGTAATGTGTTGCAGGCTTTATGCAGCAGTTGTTATGTGTGCAGGTCTCCCCCGGCACAGTCTCCCTCTCTGAGACCTGCAGGGGGGATGTCAAGGTGACATGTGGGCTCGCCTCACAGCAGAGGAGGCCGTGCAATCGATTGGGAACCAATTACCAGCCAGATCCGTCATTGAGGGACGTGACCTTCCAACACTGTTTCCACATGTGGTCGGCTGCACCACAGCAGCAGAAGATGAGTCGTTCTCCACAAGCTGCTTATGATCCTTGTGAACATATGCAGTAATCATAGAGGTTCAGCTGTCTGACGTAGGGAGTGCTGCTTCTAATGAGGCGCCTCAATGAAGAGCGATTAACTCTGTGAGGGCCGTGGAGAAGGAAGCACGAAGACACCTGACACACCTGCGTGTGCACCAGATACGCTGTAAAGAAGTGCTCTTTTAATTTGAAATCAAGAGTTAATTATCTCCTTATAACAAGACATCACGATAAAATGATTGTTTCCTTCACAACATCCCTCAAATCCGCCTTTTGTTTCATGATAGTTTTTCTTTTAGTACGAATCCCTGTTGTGAAATCTGATACTGTGGCCAAAGTCCCCGACCGACCGAGCTTTTGATGTTGCAGTTGTCGTTTTACTTTAATCACTTTTTGCCCAAACTTCCTGCTGCCTCAGGCTGAACTTTGTTTTCTGAACTTTGTTCTCAGAATGTGCACAATGTTGAGAGGGCTCACGTAGTGGGTTATATAAGATACCAACATATACAGTAGAGCTTACACCATGAAGAGTGTTTAAAGGACGTTTTCAGAGACGCATTTTCACCAGAAGTGTTGAACTCTTTGAGTCACTGTTTGGCAGTGTTTATAGTTTACTGTGTTTTATTGCCAAAGTGTGACATGTGACATGTATTTGTGGTAAGTCTAGCGCCCCCTGCTGGATAGTTCTGGAAAGCTCTTCCTTGTTTTTCCATTGGTCTATGCAAACATGTGACCCGGGTCATAGGTCACGTGACCATCTTTGATGTCCATCACAGTTCGGAAGCTACTTTCCCCGTATTACAGTTTCTGTCGACAGACTCGAGCCTCCGAAGGTTTGACCAGTAACTGTTGTGGGATTGTTTCTGCACAGAAGTGATGGAAGGAAAATGGCCGATCTATTGTTTCCCACGATCCGCTCACAGTTTCCTGTTTCCAGAGTGCATCTGCACATGTGTCACATTACATCGTGTTGTGTCAGCATGCTCATGTTTTGACTGTTGGTGGACCCTGGGGGGGTTGATTGGAGGTTCAGAGGAAGTTTGGTTGGTTGGGGTTGGTTGGTGGACCCTGGGGGGGTCGCCAAGGCTCTACGGGGGGTCGCGAGGCCTTCTCGATTTCAAAGGGGTGTAAGAAAACTTTATTTTTCAGATATACTGGATCTTCTATACCTGCTATTTCAGGATTTTGTTCATTTCTGTGGAGAAAGCTAAATGAGATTATTATTACTATTATTTAAGATATTCACTGTGAAGATGAACAAGCTGCTGTATTAACACTGAATTACAAACGTACGCCGTTAAATCAACCTAAGAGACGGAGAATTGTATCAAAAGTGAGGAAAACTCATCTGTGGTGCAATATTCACAGGAAACAATCTGCTCACAATTCAATCAAATCGCTCGTTTTACACAAACGTCCTGCAGTTATCTGTTCAGTGTGTTACTTGTGCTGCTCTGTTGTTGTTATGCATTGAATATAACATGAAATATCCATAAAATACGTCCGTTAACCTCAGTAAGAAAAGGAGGTTAGGAACCAAAATATTGTTTCATAATGTTTTCAAAAGTTATGTATTTTCCAAAATTAAAATACGTCTGAAAATACATATTCCAGTAACGTCATCAAACATATTATTAGCAAAGATTAATCGAGGTTAAACAAACCTCCATAAGCAGCATAATGTTGGTACAGGGCCCTTCATGCTGATTATGCTACTCTGTGTTATACATATGTTCTCAGTAGCGGGTCCTCTGCCCTGCAACACACACCCGTAAACACACTTTTAATAAAACTGCTCAGATGTTCGTTTTCTTGTCCTGAACAAGTTTTGTATATTTGTGACAGAACTGGATCTGCAAACATTCTCTTCTTATAGTTACCGTGGAAACACGATGACGCCTCCGTCACGGTCTGATATACAGAATATAAATCAGATTAGAGGATTCTTCAGTGTATTATTAATCCTGGTGAGGCTCAGTGCTGCCCGGGGAGGTGTAGATGAGGAGGTGTTGATGCTTCGATGCAGTCAGTTTCTAATAACAACATGCAGCTCATTCTGCAGAGTGACAGGCAGCAGTACAGGACACTTTGAGGAAGGACACTCGTGCACAGGTGTATTAAATAAGATTATTAACTGTTACTGACAATCGTGAAATTGATTTCAGGCTCAAAGTCGTCACCAGGCAGCTCTGAATCCAATCACAAGCACAAATGCTATTTATATACTGTATATATATATATATTGATGTAGAGAAGTTTGTGTTTGTGTGTGATATAATGTGATGAGGTGAAGCAGCCTGACTTTGTCTTATTACCTGAAGATGTGATTACTTCAGATATTAATATCTGCAGCTTTATAATAATTTTTTTAAGATCACACCGTGTGCAGGTAATTACACCACATCCCATTCTCACTGCAGCGCAACGTATGAAGAGAATTTAATGAGGTGTGGACAGCATGTAAGAGCAGCTGTCACCCAGAGGTCAGCCGCTAACAATCACCTTCTATTCACAAACCAGCCGGAGCTTTTCAAAGGAAATAATGACAACGCTGCTGCGCGTCACACGTCGCTCCTTCTGATGCCGACCTGCAATTACGCCTGAGATTGGATGTGCGTCAGGTGACACTCAAGAGCTCCAGCATGAACGAAAGGACTTGTGCACAAAGGAGCTCTAAAGTAAAGATGTACTTTCACCAAGAGAACGTTCTTCTATCCGCTGCGAAGCAAAAGCACTTTGCATTCCACTTCCTGTCTCCGCGTACTGTGAGCTTCTGTTCCGGCTTCATCCCTGATGACACTTGTTATTGATGAAAGCACAGAGAAGGCCCACTGGTCTTGATGGACGACGAGGAAAATGTCATTTTGTTCAGCTTTCATATCAGTTTCAGCGTCTGCCACTCGGTCGGACTGAACAACACGAACTGGTTCATGTTATTAGTTGCTTCCCATCTTTCTCCCGCTGAAGAAGCGTGTGCAGGATGATTACGTGCTCATCAGCGCTGATCGTCCTCTCCGTCTGTGCAGCACAGTGGTTAACAAGAGACGCTATAAACCCGACGCTGTAATAGGAACATTCTTATGGATGAAGCACATTTTTTACTTGTTGCAGAAGATTTATGGTTTCATGGCTCCATAAATAGTTGAAAGTAATTCAAAGTGTGTTGGTCTTTTGAAGTCGACGTGATGCATCTTCCATCCGAAGCAGTCTCCACCTCCATCCTGACCGAGCAGCTGCCACAAAGTAACACACTGCTGCAAAACCTTTCAGCAGCCATGAGCGCATATCTACGCTATCGACGTTACTCAAGTCGTATCGTGACGTGAGCGTGTGGATTCTCCCGGCCGCGTACTTTACGGGAAGTACAACGAAGGGAAATCTTAACTCGGTGATATAAGTCGCTCTCCCCTCGAGGCCGGCAGTAAAGTCGCTGCAAGTTTTATCAACTGCTTCCAATAAAAGGAGAATTTATACAGATGTTCAGATATTTAGGATTTATCTGGAGAGTTGATTTCGCTGTGCCTGTTATTGTTTTCTTCCCTTGTCTGTCTGAATAAAGCTGAATCATGCAGATAACTTTCTTCATCATTACTTCTTTCCCAGCACACATTTGGACTTCCTCAGTGAAAGCACAGGTGGAACTGATAACATTATGATGAAAAGTGTTACTACGTGTGTTTGACGGGTCAAAATGTTGCTGCTTCAAATCAAATCAAATCAAATCAAATTTATTTATATAGCCCAATATCACAAATTATACATTTGTCTCAGTGTGCTTTACAGACTGTACAGGATACACACCCTCTGTCCTTACACCCTCTGTCCTTAGACCCTCTGTCCTTAGACCCTCTGTCCTTAGATCCTCTGTCCTTACATCCTCTGTCCTTAGACCCTCTGTCCTTAGACCCTCTGTCCTTACCTCCTTTGTCCTTAGACCCTCTGTCCTTACACCCTCTGTCCTTAGACCCTCTGTCCTTACATCCTCTGTCCTTAGACCCTCTGTCCTTAGACCCTCTGTCCTTACATCCTCTGTCCTTAGACCCTCTGTCCTTAGACCCTCTGTCCTTACCTCCTTTGTCCTTAGACCCTCTGTCCTTAGACCCTCTGTCCTCAGACCCTCTGTCCTCAGACCCTCTGTCCTTAGACCCTCTGTCCTTAGACTCTCTGTCCTTAGACCCTCTGTCCTTAGTCCCTCTGTCCTTAGTCCCTCTGTCCTCAGACCCTCTGTCCTTAGACCCTCTGTCCTCACACCCTCTGTACTTAGACCCTCTGCATAAATAAATATAAATAAATAAATATATATATATATATATATTATATATAAATATATATATATTTATATATGAATATATTTATATAAAAATATATATATAAATATAAATATATTTATAAATATACATATTTATATATAAATATATATATGCATATATATTTATATATATATATATGCATATATATATATATTTATATGCATATATGTATTTATATATACATATGTATATATGAATATATATGCATATATATATTTATTTATTTCAACAATAGACTGAACATGCTAAATCTTATGCAGTTGAATTAACTGGAACATTTTATTGCCTGTATAACTCTTGATATACCAAGTCTGTGTTAAAGGGTTTAGAGCATACTAAAGGATATGTGTGTGTGTGTGTGTGTGTGTGTGTGTGTGTGTGTGTGTGTGTGTGTGTGTGTGTGTGTATGTGTGTATGTGTGTGTGTGTGTGTGTGTGTGTGTGTGTGTGTGTGTGTTTGTGAGTGTGTGTGTGTGTGTGTTTGTGAGTGTGTGTGATTGATTCAGAATGTCTTAAATTAGCTCAGGAAAGATAAAGAGACTCAGAGGAACTCGTACCTCAAAGCAAGCAGACAAAGTCAGCACTAAATCATCAAGGACGGCAGCACAAGCGTTCAAGCAGAAAGTATCAGGTGTGTGTTGCTGTTTCTGAAGCGTTGTCTTTAAAAAGTAAAGACATGTAATTGCTGAACTCATTGTAAATGGGGGAAAGGAGAACTACCAGACAAACAACTTCTGTGTGCTGGGAGAGATCGTACTGTGCAGTCAGTCGCTCATCGGCATGCAGCATCTCTCGCCTTGTGTGTGTGTGTGTGTGTGTGTGTGTGTGTGTGTGTGTGTGTGTGTGTGTGTGTGTGTGTGTCTTCTGGCATCCCCCCTCTTACAACAAGGTGCCATCTGGCTCTGGTGGAGAGAGCAGGGAGCAAGGAGGAGAGAAAGACAACAAAGATGAGAAGCAGAAAAACACTGTCATATAGTAACAGCAAACAGATGTACTGTATGGAAAAGTGCTCGAGTCGAGGCTTTTCAACACATTTCAAGACGTTGCCAAGGAAAAGGAAAAAGAAGGTAAAAGTAGAAATGATTCTGCACGTCTGAAGTGGAACCGAAGGGATTTCTTTGTGAGGCTGCAAAAGCGTGCAGAGATAATCGTATCGAAGCTGAAAGCTCCGACCCAACGATGAGTGTCTCCGACTGTTGGCATCGCAGAGTTCTAAACTAAGGTTTCCATCTGTACAGTCAGACTACAGTTAGCTTAGCTTAGCATAAAGCCTGGAGCCAAGGCAACAGAATACACTTTTTGTTTAATCTTTCATTTATATTAGTGCCTCAATCGTGTGAAGCAACAATTATCACGCAAAGAATGATTTAATTTGAGCAAACAATCGTATCTGTGTGAATCTTTTTCATCTCAATAAGTATAAATCTCCTGAGCAATATATTGTTTTGATATTTGTAATCCTATTATTCTTTGAGTCATCATTTTTCAACAGTAGAGGCACAAATATAATACAAAACGTACAAAAAAAACCATTTCCTAAATGTCCCATTACCTCCACGACAGACCCTCAAGACCCATTACTGTTAACATGTCTCCCAAAACAATAAACTGTAAACATGTAATCCAAGCATCACTTTATAAAAGTATTGTGACTTGATTACTTTCCGTTGCTTTTCAATTACAAAATAAAGATACGAGAAAACTAAAATGCTTAAATTCCCCGTTTCCACTGAACGCATCAGTATCTGATTGACTGTAAACACTGTCTCATGCATTCCTTCTGTCCCGACCTAACAGACCCTGTGATCACTGGAGACAGAGAGAAGCGTCCCGACGTGTTCGTTAGCGTCACGCTCTCCGCCTTCATCCAAGCGGAGAGAATGTGCTGCAGCCTCAGTCGTGTCCTCTGTTTGGGGCATCCTTCGGTCTTCTGTTCCCCTCCATCCTTCCTCGGTCCCTGTTGGTGCCTTTCAGCCCAAACTGCTCTCGTTTCCTCTCAACGCTCGTTCATCAGCGCTTTCTCTTTGTATTAAGACTCTTCTCTTCCATATATTTATATTGTGAGCCCAGCAGCGCCGGGTGATTCACGTCTGAGCTACACCCCCAACACATGCAGGAGACTTTACACAACAAGCTGCAGGATCACACTGATGAGGCTTCATTGTCCTGCACAGCTTTAGGCCTCCAGGTCTTTGAGAGGTCGACTGTCACTCGCTGCTCTCAGCTTAACAAGTAGTCGAACCCGCCACACATTTCCACAGCTTGAACACTGAGGTAAGAGTTTGGAGGGGAATGTGACACAAAGAGAGATTTAAACACCAGAATAATGATTATAATATGCACACGCTTATAACTTGCTCCTGTGAAGCGGCTGCAGTGATGTGTGGTCACATATCGTAGCAGAGGTGAAGAAAAAGTAACGATTTTGAGCCTTTTTTATACGCTGTCGGATAATTCTCTGGAGTTAAAGACGGAGCCGAAGTCATGACGTCACTTCCTGTCCAGGAACTCAGAAGTTCTCTTTGGCTCTTTATAACGTGGTGGATGAAAAGCAAACTGTCCCCACCGTCAACGCTGCAAACTGCTGTCAATGTGTGATGTCATTGTGTAACTGTGTACACACAGAACAAAGATTAAATTACTAAAAAACATGTTGGATCACATCTTCAAAAAGGCGTTTGGAGAAAAAGAACATGCACTTAAAATCTAAATGTTGTCTCACCTGAAGAAATGTCACAACTTAATAAAGGGACATAATCGCGTTTCTAGGGATGAAAGTGATAACAAGACATTTCACCAGATATGAGCTCATGGCTGCTGAAAGGTTTTGCAGCAGTGTGTTACTTTGTGGCAGCTGCTCGGTCAGGATGGAGGTGGAGACTGCTTCGGATGGAAGATGCATCACGTTGACTTCATGAGCCAACAGATGCTGTCAGTCGGTGTTCGTGTCCCCCTGCAGCTGATACACTGTGAGTGAAGCTTTAACTACAGGCTGCGTTGTTGATCAAATATTTAAAACATCTGGCATCCTGTTCTCAGACACTATTGGAAACAGGTCTGATACCCTCCAGGTTCCTGTGAACACAAGCTGCCAGACGTCCGCACACATCAAGGAGTAAATGATCTTATTATCGCTCAGAAGGAAATAAAAGAACAACATAATATCGAGTGTTTTGTTGTTTTCCGCAGGTGTCGTTGTGAGTGTTCCTGATTGTTTCCATGTGAGAAGTTTCTCTTCTACAGAGTGATGAAGAATACAGAGAAACCAAGGACTCCAACAAAAACCTAACACATAAAACAATATGGTTGACTTTCACTAGAACAATCATCAAAACTCAACAACATAAAGCGAGCGCCGCAGGAATCAGGGAGGAGAGTCGAAATGGTTTGTCCCACTACCCAGCATGCTCCTGGTCGTCCTCTCATCTTCACGGACACCCGGCTGCATCCTGGAGATGTTGCACCAGTTTCCCGCACTGTGAAGCTTTGTGCATCGCAGCTTCCACACACACTCGGCTCTGCGTGGCTCTTTGTGGTTACCATAGTTACCATTGCATCGTTCCTCTTCTCTGAACACAGCTTGTGCCCGGCTGCACGATGGCTGGGTGATTACTAACATGAACATAGAGGAGTCTGGTTGTTCTTCACTTTCTCTCTGAGGGCCACTCGAGGCCACTACACGTCTTCAAACCCCCCCGCACACGAAGCCTCTGACATGTCGTCACTCTCTGTGCCTCCCACTTCAGATGTGCAGTGATCCGCGGTGTGTTTGTATTTTCTGAAGTGTGTCATTAGAAAGAGGAGAGCGTATTAGTAGCTGTAGACAAAGCAGCGCTGACAGTTGCATTAATAAGCGTTGTATCCCCGGGTCACTCTGCGCCTCAGCACAGTCCGGCCTCCTCTGCTGCACACGAGGTTCTGTGTATGTTGGCATGCACAGTGCACGAGATCATCAACAGCAGTCAGTGTATTCAGTAGCTGTAAAGAGTCATGGAGGAAGTTACAAGTGATGCAGTGGTGGAATGTAACTTAATCTTGTACAATGTTCCCTCAGCTTCAAACTAAATGTTATATCTATAAGACAAAGACACAAAAGATTTGAAATGATCATTTTATTTATTGAAAGATAAAAGTAATACAACAGCTTTATCTTCCATGTGACACAGTTTGCACTTCTTAATTGAATCATTTTGTCCCACTTGTCTTTGCAGAACTGTTTCTATTGGAGGGTTTTTGAGCTAACCTTTTGCTAACTCTACAGCAACACTGTCCATGAAATGTGCAGGTTGTGCATCAAACTGGCAACTTGACGTTAATGCAACGGAAGGAGGATCAATGTTATTAATTGCACATTTAAGCAGGACTTTTACTTCTAACAGTATTTACACCCTAATATTCTTAGTTTCACTTCTTCCATCGCTGGCTGTAAGTTCAGAGAAGCCAATCTTCCTTTAGTCATTTCCTAACCAACACTCCGGTCTTTATCTTAGTCCAACACGCTGTCACTAATCACCCCCCCCTGTTTCGATCAATTACTAAATCAGTGGAGTCACTTCGATCAATAGTCAGCAGGACTTCTGGAAGGATTAACGGTGAAGCCGACTACAAACAAATGCTCATTTTGCTTCGTGTTTGAGAATCGCTTTATGGCAGAAGTTGTGTTGTCAGTTTTTCTGCATCATAGTGACAAAACAAATGAAATAAATCTATAAATGCAGCTTTAAGTGTTTCTGAAAAGTGACTCACTGTATCTTGCTTCATGTCCTTGGAAAAGACAAGTCCACTCTTAAGTTTAAATAGCATTTTATAATAACTGATACATTAATATTTCACACGGGTCTGAGATTAATGAAGTTTGCCTTGTAACAATTATTTTATGACATGTTCAGACTCGGCCTGATGTGTTTCTGTGGGACTGGCTGTGATTGATGGGGACGTTATCGGCTGTATATTCAGCAACTTCTCCATGATGGATGTTCCCAGCGTTCTCTTGGAGGGCGTTCGGTTAGAGTGTCCTCAGGTGTGGAGGTGAAGCTTTGCAGGGCAGACGCGCGGCTCATTTCGAGGTCTGAGTGCAAAGTCTCAAGAGCAGAGAGAAGGAAAAAAGGAGGTGAAAAGGGAGAGCGGAGGAGGTGGACTTGTTAGATTTATTGATGCACAACTGCTCTGTACTGCCGCCCGGCTCCACAGTGTGTTCCAGCAGCAACCTTTGGTATTAACCAGCAGCTCCTCCATTTATTTGATACATGTCTGAAAGGAAAAGAACTTCCACCGCAGACACTAAATCAAACTCGACCAAACTGTTGACTCAACTGTGAATGTTCAGCCTCGAGCGCACAAACGCTTTCATTGATCTTTGACGTCTGAAACCTCAGAGAGTCAAAACAAATCTCATTCCAATATCTGTCACTTCTGCTGAGGATCAACTGGTCTGTGCGCGCTGCCATCACCCACTGATGTTCATGCCAGTTATGAACACGTGAAGAAAAAGAGGAAAATAACCATCTTGCACATTTGGTTTTGCCTTCAGGTCATTTTCTCAGCTTGGATTCTGTAAACATTTGAGAACAGCTGGAGCCCAGATATCAACAGCTGGAGCCCAGATGTCAACATCTGTCTCGTAAACGTTTGTTGTGGTTGCTTCGCGTCGTTGGTGTGATCATGTTCTCACTTCTGCCCCACATGCTCTCACTGTAAACTCCATAAACAGATTGTGTAGAATCTGTGGGGAACTACTTACAGTCTGAGAGGGACCAATCACGTTGGACGCAGGTCCATGTGGAGAGCAAAGAGGTGGAACGAATTGGCTGAAATGCAACTCGTCTGACCAGGATTCAGCTTTTTATTATCTTGAAATGTTCTTGTAAACTGTGAAACAATCCGGTCGTAGACGTCGTCTCTCAACTCCAACAACAAAACGATGAGTAGCGCGCGGAAGAGGAAGTCTTGGCGCTGGTAGCGAGTTTGCCTCCTCTATACAGTAAACACTTGAACACACTTGTAGTTCCCCCATCACCAAATCTGTGCTTGATGTAGATGAATGGACTCAGTACGTTTGATAACTTCAAAGCAGTTCGTCAGAGCTTCTGGCGGGACAAGTCAGTTTGTGAGTGAGTGACAGCTACCTGATCCACCATCTCATTCACATTACAGTGAAATGAGTCCAGAACAGCGTTGACTCTACAGGAAATTAATATCAATTCAGATGTAAATTGTCATGAATTGGAGAGGAATGATTGTTCCCACGGAGGCAGAAAAGAGGACACAATTACAGATCTTATCCTGGTGTCTCTCATCAGGAAGTGTCACACTCACTTAGAAACTCCATTACCGTATCGTCTTCTTTGTTACATGGCAATCATGTTATATTTCTAAGACGTCCTCCGTTTTTCAGGCTTGTTGAACAGCGAGAGGCAGCTCAGATTAAAGGCAGGGCTGTGAGCGTGTGCACTGTGTGGATGTGTAGAGGAAACGCAGAAGGCCACTGCTGTGAGAACTTCACAAGGTGCTGAGAGGAAAGGGAGTTTGAATTGATATTTGGCCGACGCTGAGTTTCCTCCCGTCGCTCAAACACTTTGCAGGATGGAGAAATGAGGAGGAAGCTGTCGGATCTTCATATAAGCATATCGTTCTGTCTCTTCTTGGCCTTTTCGGTTTTAATTATTGGAAGTCAGTCATTGCTCTGCACTCAGTGTTCCACATGCAAAGGGGAAAAAGATAAAGAAGGATACACATAACATGTAATTACACCTCTTTGCTTTCGTATTGTTTGCTTGCAGTATGACATGTAAGACGTATAATGGTGAAGATTAGCTCGCTAAAGCGTTAGCACGATATAATGTATATTATGTTTCTCTCACTTGTGTTTATCCTGTTTCAATAGTGAATGTTTTACTTGAATAGTCAGCCTCAACCTGACAATTCACAGATACTAGAAGACACATAATGTCTGCACATGGGGGCTGGGGAGTTATGTATTGTCCATTTTTGCAACAAGTGTCACTGCTTGGGACTAATTTAGTCGTCCTCTGCTTTTCTGACACATTTAACTTCCTTATTTCTGCATAATCAGGATGATTTATTACGTATGCATCACTTCATGTCCATGTAGAGTGGAGTCTGGAACGTATAGTGCTAATAAGGCTCTGTTTTGTGAGGTCACAAAACACACAGTTGGCGGTAAATCAAGACTTTACGTGCTAATTATGAAAATTTCACACGAATGTCTTACGGGAGAAAATTTACTTTTCTAACTTTGTTTCCTAATTTTGTGTTCACGAAGGACACAATTGCATATAATAAGTTTATTGAGAAGAAAGGTTTTCGGGTTCTTTAACAATGTGTTCAACGACCTGCGTACAGTCATTACCTGACTGCAGCATTTTAGGTCCTTACACCTAATTGTTTTGGTTTTAAAACCCCTCCAGCTTTACCGTTTTGTTTCAGTCTCACTGCGCTCATCAACCCTATTGTTCAGCTCTTCTCAGCACAAAACAGATGTTAAGTGTAATGACATGTTACAGTATAATTACGATTTATTAAAAAAGATTGTTAAAGTTTACACTCCTTATTACGAAATCATTTGCATAGTTCTGTTTTCTTAATTAGAAAACCTCCAGACCTGGCTGATATGTTGCAGGACTATAGAGAATCGTACGATAGTATCTACCTTTGAGTTGTCCTTGAAGATAAGTCTTTACTCTTGAGGATATATTTATTAGAATAGATAAAAGAATATTTACTAGCGTTCCCCGGAGAATAGTTGGCATCTCTATTGAACGCAGACTTGCTGTAATCGGATCAAGATTTCAAATTCCTGAGCGGGTTTTTGCCAATGGCTGCAAGTGTGCTCTACATGTGGAAGTCTGCTGGACTTCCAAGAAATACAGACCTTTTGAAAGTGGAGGCTGCAGGAATGCATTTTGATACTTCTAGAGAAAGTACTATAAACAAACAGCCGGCAGCTGACGGCCAAATGTGTGTGTAGAGCGTGGCGTGTGACCCGCAGTGTAAATGGGCAGTTGATAGGACTGGGACGTGTCAAGCTCACTTTTCCAAAGTGCTGCTACCTGTCAAGAAAAGAATCTGAATCCAATGTGATACAATAATAAAACCACATGCTACTGGATGACGGTTTAACGTCCCTGTCATCGAGGATAATGTACGACTGAGGAGTAAAACGGAGGGGAAAAAGTGAGGGGAGGACGGAGGAGAAATATGGGGCTGGACACAGAAGAGAAGGAACAGTCAGTGACACAAAGAAAAGGGAAAGTGAGGAAACGTGGACAAAAGACTCAATTCATCAACACTGTTGATAGCGGCTGACATTTACGGCGGACGAGTGCTATTGGACGACACTTGCAGAGAGGACAATTAAAATGTCGATATTTATAATGTCATCCTTGTTAGTGAGTTAGATAGTTGCCCCACAGAAGCCTGGAGTCACAGATCTGACATTTAGGGAAGATGGATGGAAGGAATGGAGGGAGTGTCGCTGGAGCGCAGGTCTCTAATGTTCAGCTCCACTTTCATACACAATAATCATCATCTTCCTTCCACGTGATTTATAATCTTGGCGTAGAGCATTGGCTTCTCAGCAAACTAAAAGTGATTGAAGTGTGTGTCCATGATTCGGTAATTATGAGCCAATTAGGACTGGAGTGCGCCCCATCCATTCCTTCACAGGGATCAATAACAGAGAGCATGCAGCCCAAATCTCACTGCCTGTTCTCCAACACTTCATCTCAGGTCATTATCACAAGTCATTTAGCAGAGCAACTTACATTGAACTAATTACAGGGACAGTCTCCCTGGAGCAACTCAGGGTTAAGTAACTTGATCAGGGGTACAATGGTGGAAGCCTGGTATTGAACTCCCAACCTTCTAGTGTTTTGTTTGGAAGGTGTACCACAGACCACTAGACTATGCCATCACCACCCCACTTCACATTCACAAGTCTTCTCGGTATCATCCTGCTTCACTGCTGCTCAACTCATCTACATGTGTCGGGTGCACGTCTTCACCGACACCAACAGATAATGAACTGATGATGTTCAGCACATCAGCTGCGACCTGGGAGAAGATTAGCTGGTGCTGTTTGGTGCCACACCAAGAGTGCACATAGTATAAAAGTGAAAATGTGTCATTGCTTACTCCATCTTGATTTACGAGTGTCGTTGGCAGCAGTAAAAGTACCTTAAGCACCATTAGACAGACAAGGGAACAACACAGCCTTCACCAGCGAACACTAAGTACCGTGCTGACCTGCAGACACGTCAGTATGTTTAGTCTGTGGAATCATTCGTTACCACAAACGATAACGCAAATGCTATGGCCTTTAAAATTGTCCCCTGGGGCACCGATCTTAATTGAAATTTGATATTTTAAAATTTTGCAATGGAATCACAACAGCGACGCAAATTTGGGCCGGCATAAAGTGGGGGGGGGGGCGACGTTCCTCTGGCCCATCTTTGAAATCGACCTTCACTTTGATCTCCACTACACACCGATAAAGTTTTGTGACTGCGTCTTCCACGCTGTCAGGTGACAAAATAACAATACAACTCCCGACTCATTAGTGAAACCGTCCTCTGTGGTAGATTGGCTGCAGTCGCTATCTCCAGGAGACCTTTTGCCGGTATGACACACACACACACACACACACACACACACACACACACACACACACACACACACACACACACACACACACACACACACACACACACACACAAGAATACCG